>NC_046622.1:14817328-15117328 GCF_900324465.2 Anabas testudineus
AGAAACGCGTCAGTGAAAACACTGCGTTACAAAGGAACAAAGGCGGTACAAAGTTAGATTTCTGACAGAGCTGCAAATCTGAATAATAGCAAGACTAATTATTATTATCATTTATATCATTAATAAAACATATTTTAGTGTATGCCATAACAAAGTAAGTCTTTTTGCATGGACGTGTGCTTGGTATTTTTTATCTTTGTACCTTGTCCTTGTAATTTCTGCTTCTCTGTATGTGGGGGTGTAAATGTTTTGACTGCTATATTGTGATTGTGTGTTTTCTGCATAGAGCACGCTGTAATTATTAGAGCACCACGTGACTCGGGTGTTTCAAGGTCACAAGGTTTATGTTGAAGTATTTTCCCTGTTGCACAATGCCCTGGACAAGATGGTTAGTAGGCAAATCTGTCAACTTCACGTGCGTTATTTCTTAAGAATTTTTGCAAAACAGGGCAATAGATCATTTGCTTCTGCCCAAAAGGTGTCCTGCTTTCCCTTACAGATTGTGGTACTTTCCTATCCACTGTTGATAATCCAGAATCTCACACTTAGATATCCACCCATGATGGATGGGATCATTTCTTTAACAATATCATGTTAGTGGTTTATGTATTTGGTGCTGCCTGAGTTGTAATGAACGTCTCCTCTCTGTTTCACATAGGTACACTGCTGTAAACCTACAGGCTGGGAAGCTGTCCAAGTGGCTCTGCTTTCTTGTGTGTATAGTTGTGTCTAAAGTCATGTAGGATTCTTGTTCTCACCTTATGAGGCAAACGCAGTTAAGCAGGGCCTCTCAAACCCCTCTCCTCAGCTCAACTCCCTCGTTGCTGTTTCTTTAGAAGCCAGGTTGTTGTAATTCTAGTTTTATGTGTGTTGTCACTGTTCGTGCTTTTCTACTTGCATCTCTGCCTTTAGAAGAGATGAACTCAAAACAAAATGTTCCTTCCTAGGAAGCCAAGTTCTGACTGTGCACTGGCATTGGTTCTGCTTGTCTTTGTCTTTCTTTCTTTGTTTCACCCCGTCATCAGTTTTGACATGACATAAATCTGTAATACCAGTGGACGATTAAAAAGCAACAACTTAAAATCAGAAAGTTGATTGTTAACTATGTGTTTTGGACTAAACTTTTGATCCAGTTTCACAAACCTAGTTGGATTTATTAGGATTTCTGTGCATTTGCATTGATGGGTGCTGCTATGCTTCCATCTGCTCCGAAAGCGTTTCCTATACAGAGGCCTGTGGGACAAGGAAACCATCGTTGTCCATTTTATGAAGGAGTCTGCAAATTAAAAGCGCTTGCAATGCAACGGCTGTTTTTTATTCCTCGTCTTCTTCTTCCTCCCCTCTTCTGTCACACTTCAACTTCACTGCTTATTGCTTGTTTTAGGTAACAGTCATGGCTTCTCAGCACTTATCCCACACCACACACCGCAAGTAATAGTTGTTTTAAGATGTTATCTGGGGGCACTTAGCCCCGTGTGTTTCTGCACCAAGAATGTGTGCGCACGTATGTTTTCTCTGCTGTGGAAATGTGTGTGTTTATGTGTCAACAGCCTTAGAATTGTACTCCCAAATTAGACTGTGGTTTGTCTGAGCTTTGAGAAAGTCGCTTTGTTAAGCAGTTGAAAGATGTGGTGGAATGGTGAGGACTGAATATGTGTGTTTGCATGCGTGGGTGTGTGTGTGTGTGTGTGTGTGTGTGTGTGTGTGTGGGTGTGTGTCTGTTAACTTTCTATGTTAACCTGATCCTAAGCTTGTGTAAAACTGTGAATGCTGAGAAATCAGGCAAGCAATGAGGTCATACTATGCTTTGGGCCAAATTTTCCTATCAATTACACGCACATGGACACAAACACACACATGCACACAGTCAGTGTATTTTTCCTTGAACCCTCTCTCTCTCTCTCTCTCTCTCTCTCTCTCGATGGGCTGTTTGTTTCATCGTGTCTTATCTTTAATGTTTATTGTTTTTGGATTTTAACAGAAATTTTCTATTTCTTGTAAAACATCACTAGTGTCTAACCCGTATGAAGACAGTGTGATCCAGTAAATAGTGAACAGGGTCCCCTGGCAGTAAGGGAAGCTCGCATTATGGCAGGAAAGTGAAAATGAGCTGCTAAATGTACAGAACACTGATTAATTAAAAAACTAATAGAGGATTCTCTACCATGCTTTGCAAAATAAAAACTTTGACTTAAATTCTAGTATTATTTTTAGTAAGAAAAAGTTAAATAAATGATCACTTAAAAAGCTAATTGAAAAATAATGCTCTGTTTGATGTGCACAAAGAAATATTTTTATGCTTCCATCATGAGCATGTGTGTGGCATTTAATAAGGACTGTGAGTGATTGTTTCTGTCAACAAGACAACTTTGTTTGTTTACTCGTAAAGAGAAAAAAAACAAAAAAGAGGGGGAGAAGAAGAGGCGAGAGCGGAGCGGGGAGTGGAAAAACAGAGAGTTTATAGCATGTTAACCAGGCCCAAACAGATTTCTGCAGTTTACAGCTCGCTAATGAAGGAGCGGTGCTGCTGCTCCCGCTGTGTGACTCTTTGTGTGTGCATGAGAAAAGAACAGGGCTTGTAGAAAAATGAAAAAAGAGAAATCGAGCTGTGCTTGTAGCGCTAGATGAAGCATACGGGCAAATGCTTAACAATTTTGTGTGTACGTGCGTGTGTGTGTGTGTGTGTGTGTGTGAGTGTGTGTGAGTGTGAACATGTGTTTCAGCAGTATCTCATGGCTGCTTCATCTGGTCTTGATTTGTCTACAAATGTTTGGCTGCTTCTGTATCTTACTGTCTGCATGTGTGTCTGCGCTTTTGTGACTGCGTGTTTGACAGAGAGAGAGAGAGAGAGAGAGAAGGAGAGCAAGATGCTAAAATACAATTTCAACACATGGGAGACAGCGCCAGGATCAGTCTATTAATAAGCTTTGATTGGTGGCTGAATCTACAAACAGCTAGGAACTGATGTTTTTGCATGCACAGACAGGACATTCATGCTTCCAAGAGGATTAACCCTAATGACTTTGGCAATCTACTGATTTGCACTGTGGGTTTCAGTCTCAATTAGTGTTGCAATTGTTGTAACAGTTGGTAGATGTTAAAGTTAACTTTGATTTTGAACTCGAACCTTCTCTCAAACACAATCAACACGTCAAACTTCAAATTGTTTCTAGTACATTGAATGTTCTCTTAATAATTAAGACTTACTTAAGTCCAAAAACAATCCCAACAGCCTCAGCTGTGCTTTGTACTCGTGAAAACACCAGCACATGTGTGAGCAGGGCATGTAAATAATGGGAATTGAGAAAGTGTGTATGTTCATAATGTTTCTATCCTGGAGCTGGTGCTGTGTCGATGTGCTGTAAACAAAACTACAGCGATGAGCGCAGCATATTTAGTGTGGGATGTCCTGCCTCAAAGTCACCACCTCTTTCCTAAACCAAACTGGGTAGTTCCAATGAGAGAGAGCATCTGATATGGACAATCTCCTGTTGCGGCTGACATATATGAAAGGACAACATCTGGACTGGATGATGTCCCGAGTTCATATGAGAAAATGGTTTTAGTTGGTTATGATTTGCCATGTTGTGAAAAAGTGCTAGTCAACTGGTAAACTGTTATTACAGTACCACGGCAGGTTGCTGGTTGTGCGACACATGCAGTTTCAATCTGTGTGAATTCATTCATTTAAATGTGGACGTGTGTTTAACGCAGCGTTGAACAGCACCACGGGGGGCTCTGTCGAAGTGACACAGCATCCTGAGGAGCAGAGGTTGGACGTGGTTCAACTTATTCTCCAACACTGTGTGACGTCATCCAGCAAAGGTGCAGTGTTAGCCCGTCGTGTACACATCTATGAACAATAACACAGTTACCATCAGGACCATTTTCTAGAGAAGCAAAATCCTGTCTGTGACTGTGTGAATGTTAATATGCTTCAATGCAACTGGTCAATATAAATATAGAAAAGCATTAAAACAGCGTGGGTGTCTGTGAATATTTAATGGGCTGTGAAGTTTGAGCACGAATTGCCCATTTCTATTTCACCTCTAAACATATGGCCACCTACATGCACTTGCAGAGAACAAGACTGGTTCTCAGGCTCTGTAGTAATTTGGGGTCAGAGTTTGGCCCCCTTGTCAATCAGCAGGTCATTAGAGCTCTTTAATGACCCCCTCCTCCACCTTCATTTTTTCCTCTCCTTTCCTCTCCCTCCCCCTTCATCTCCCTGTGCTCTTGCTGCATGATATCCTGCGACCCTTCTCATTTTCCTCCCCTCCCCCTCATACTCCGAAGTCCCCCATTTGATTCATCTCTCATTTAATTCTCCTTCTGCTCTGTAGGAGTTCAACAGTTAACCCACAAATTCTTATTATTTCCTCCCACATTACCCTTGGCTCTTTTTCCTCCCTACTTCTTTTTCTTCTTCCCGTGTTTCGATATCTTCTCCAGGGGAAGTGACCTGGCTTGTGGTGTAGGTCTGCACTATTTCACATGTCCCTGGGCTTGATTCCCTACATTCCCTTAGATAACAAAAAGCCGAGTCGTTCCATCCCTCTCCGCTTTACTGTTTTTCTTTCTTTCCCCTAACTTCCTCGCCCCTTCCTTCTACTTCTATCTTCTATGCTTCCTAGTCCTCCCCCCCCCCTTCTCTCTCTCTTAATCTCTCCCACGTTCTCCTCCCGCCAAGCCTCACTCTGTCATTCCTCTCTGACAACGAAGGATTGGTCAGCAGATCAGATCCACACGCCACATGGGTGTCAGAGTGAGGGCTCTTTATCATTTGTCAAATGACATCACACACTAAATGACTTTTAAAAACTCAACACCCTCATTACTCAACACACAAACTTGACAGATTGTGGTGCATAGAAAACATGTTCTCCAAACAGTGACTTGCATGTAATTTGATTTCTCCATGACAAGCTGGTTTCTTCTTTGCATACATTCTTGCTTTCCATCTTGACACTGCTTACGGTTAAGCTCAGTGTTTAAGATTGTTTTCTGCTGCTGCTCATCCCATACATATATATCTATGAAACACAGGGAGACGTGAGTCGAATCTGTGCTGTCTCTAACACAAGCAGCATTTACCCTTGTTGTCGTTTGCATTAGTCACATCTTGTTATATTGCTGTTGCAGCCCCACAGTTACCTCCGCAACAATCTCAACAACTCTAAAAGTAGAATTGATGAAGGTGGAAAAAGACCTGTGTTAGTCCAAGTGTGTGCAAAATAAGTAGTGTTTGCTTTCTAAACGCCCCCCTCCTGTCTCCACAGCATGTGGAAGTAATATCAGTCCAAATGTGTTCCTCATTAAAGCAACAGCAGCAGCGTGCATGAACATGGTCAGGATACACAGACAAATTAGCCCATTTCCCTCGACATGCACATGCACGCTTGAACGTACACACTCAAAGGCACCATCCACACACACACACACACACACACACACACACTGATGCAAGGCAGCCAAAACACATGCTAAAGCATGCACTTATTTTATAAGCATGTGCTACACCCTGCAAAAATGCAGAATAATCACCATTTTAACGATGTGTTACTTACAGTCCTGTGTTTCCTTACAGCGAGATAATTAATGAAGCTACGCTAAAAAAATGTGCATGCATGTGTAGAGCGTGCTGCACATCATGCTGATGTTTACTTGCATGTGTATGTGTGTAGTATAAACACGGGGTCATATGGACTTGGTGTAAGTAAGATTAGGAGAATCAGACCTCCTCAGCTCTGCTTATTTCCCTGCTGGGTGTGTGTGAAGTATATGTGTGTATTTAAAAGGAAGGGTTTGGCTTCCTGTCTCCTGATTGGACAAAGTCTCAGGAAAACCCCCTCTAGTCTCCTTCTCATTCACATTGTTGTCACACTTTTCCTACATAAACCTTCTAATAAATATCGCATGACTGGTATTTAGACATGTGGACAGCTAGTAAGTGTGTGTATGTGTGTGTGAGAGAGAGAGAAAGAGAGAGAGGGAACCATTTTTGCTTTCATGTAAAATGTTGATGTTTTGGCAGATTTGTCAAAGCAGTCGTGCACATACCGCACGTGTGCTTCCATTAAAGCTGGCCCCAGCTCAAACACCCCCACACATTCACGTTCACTGTTGATCCTGGTCCTGATCTGCTCACTCTGAAGTCTGTTTGGACATCTTGTGAAAAATAGTAATAGACAAGTTTGGATAGATTTTGTGTGTGTGTGTGTGTGTGTGTGTGTGTGTGTCTGTCTGGCAGGTGTTTTTCTAAGGAAATTAGTGATTGGAGTGTGATATAATCTTGGCCAGAGCACCTACAACAAAACAGAAAGATAAAAAAGATTTTTGAATGAGTCATTTTAGGGCTTCATGTCTTTCCAATTTTTAATGGGAAAATGGTGAATCAGAAGAATAAATGTTGGGATGCTGTGCGCTGTTCACTTTTTCTTAACGACTACACTGAAAGTTGAGGTAAAGTAAAAAGCTGGTTGCCGTAGAAATAGGTGGGAGACTTGATATTATTACTGCAAATATGGGTATAATGCATTATATAGCATCCAGTTTGGTTCTCAGCTGTTTACATGATAGGTGGGAAGTTGTCGAGAATGCCCTGGTCAAGGCCTGTCTCCTTTTTCAGCTCTGCACAGCTGGCCAGTCATGGTGTTAATTGTCAGTTTTAGTTACAGAAATGTGTGGACGGCGCTTCTTCCAGTCAGACGTTTGAAGCTGTTCTGATGGAGTATACTAAGAGTATATCAAATAACAGTAAAAGCTCCATATCTGAATATTAATGCCAAACTTGCATTTTTTTATTTTATTTTATCAGCTACAAATAGAGACACATTAAAAAAAAGACCCAACAAAAGGTCCAGAGCAGAAGATGGGCAACAACTGTGATGGGAAATTGAAGTGATACTCACTGAATTAAGCCAAAAGTGCTGATTGTAATGCTGTTTTTGTTGCTGTTCAGTGAAGCTGAATAAAGCTAACAAGTTAAGACAGAGAAGTAAGAATGAGATGCCAAAACATAAGTGAGCAATTGAGACAAATCCAGTCCTATCAGAAGCATATTTCGTAACATATGAAATCCATTAACGTAAGTTAACGTCTGAAAACACCCTACCTTACCTCACACACTTAATGTTTTTGCTGTATCTGATTGCAAACTTTAGTGGCCACCTTCACTACCTTTAAACCTGAACAACAGACCAAACAAAGAAAGCAGCAGGAGGACACTGACGGTTCTGCAGCACAGACTTTATTCCAGACTAACGAGCCTTCAAGCAGCTGAAGAAGACACACAAATGCTGAAACACCAGCTCCACCTTTATTGAAGGGACTCCTCTTACCTGATGTCTAACACGTAACACCTCCGTGCCGTTTGAGCACGAAAGCTACAGCTTACGGTTACGCACTGGGTTAGGGAAAGACTGTGGTCTGGCTTATGAGACTTAACAGTAACTTCACTAACAACATGCTTGATAACCTTAAAACAAAACCACAGTCTTTCTCTAATGTTAACCAAAGTGGTTTTGTTGTCTAAACCTGACCACACACAGGACTCTGCAGGCAAACCTGGGTTTGTGGTGTGAACAACCAAATGCTGCGTAGACAGTAGACAGTTCTGCATACATTTTGTCATTCCAATGACTTCTTATCTAGTCATTAGGAAAATAATTAAATACAAAGTACAAATTAAAAAGCTGCCAGTTGATGCTTATGCTGGCAAAACTCCCAAATCATTCCAACTGGCTCTTACAACAAATAACGTAATTAACTAATTGAGGGACAGATACCTGATGGGGAAAGTATATGAGCATTGATCTGGTAACAGTGGGATTAGTATTATGGACACAGTGAAGGAAGTGTAGAGGAAAATAGCACTCACTGCTCTTGCTCACACGCACACACAGTTAGTTGGGGGTTAATGGTGAGATCAGGGGCTCTGGGGTCTACATTCAGCCTGCCTGGTGCCCTACACTTAATCATATTAGGGAAACAGATTCAAATCCCTTTTTCCTTCCTCTCTGTGTCAGTCTCCCTGTCTACATCTTTTTGCTTTTCTGCCCCCTTTCCTCCCTCACTGCCCTGGGATCTGGCCTACACAGTTTATACAGCTTTTCTTCTCTTTTGACCTCATTCTGCCACCACTTCTACCACTTTACGCCACTGTCTTTACATTTACCACTTGCCATTATGCACATGTGTGTGTGAAAAGATGCCAGAAGCCGATATGAGTGGTGTAACTTATGGCCGCTGTGGAGGAAAAAGGACAAGCTGGACATGTTTACGGGCAAAACAAACAGAAGGCAAGAGCTGATAGAAATTACAGAGCGCAATAATTATGAATGAGTACATAGAACAGTAAGAAGGGGTGACAGGTTTTATAGCCACGGCTGACTAAGTGAGTTAATGATCAAACAGATGTCGGTGCTCCGTCTCACACTCTCACACTCGCTCAGTCTCCCTCTCTGTCTAACGAGACAGGGGCAGTCAGCCTAAACTAATGCGTCCTTTCTCCTTTCTCTTTTGTCTTCGCTCCGTTTTTTTTATGAGCCTGTTAGCTGCTTAATTAGTGGCTAAAGAGAGACAGAGTTAGTTTGAGGGAGGGAGAACGAGAATCAGTTAGAGTAAGGGAGACATCACTGTGATCATTAACCAGCAGAGTAGAGCTATTAAACTTGTCTGAGCTCCACCCTTTCTGTCCCCGTCCTCCTCCTTTTGACCCTCCTTTCTCACGGGTTCTTCCTGTCCGTGTCTGTGACATTTACTGTGTTTATATGCACACAGAGAACCAGGTTATTGGGAAATTCAAGTTGAGGCAGGAAATGAGTCGCTTTGCAACAACCTGGTGTCTGTAAAACCCACTTCGACGTGATGGTCAGAATATGTTTGATGGGGAAACTGAAAGGGACATTAAAAATGAAATAAGCTATTCTTAATTAATATGACAACAATTTAATCATCAGTTCTCAGTTTTCAGTTTTCTTCCACTTAATCTATCCATGTTATCGGGCAGGACATAGACTCATTGAGTTATATGACAGCTTGACATGATTATAATTGGACTAAAGTTGCTCCACAGGTAGCCTGCTGAGTCAGGTTGATTACGGCTGAGTGCATTTGAGCTTCGGTGCACTGGACTGTATCCTGGCACAGATGAACTGCGAGCCAGTTCTGGCTCGTATATACTGTAGCTCACCTTACAGGTAGGAATTGAACATGTGGTACTAGAATAATCTGGTTTGAGAGCTACCATCATTCTGTTTTTCACATAGGGTGTGTTTTTTAATTCAATTACAGACCTGGGTGTGGTGCTTCTGCAGGTAGCTCCACATTAGTCCTGAGCGGTGTCCTTACTTGAACCCTAAAGAGGAATTTCAAATGAGTCTGTGATTGATGTTTAAGAACCCAGACAATGAGCCAACAGATAAAAGTGATTTAAGAGTAAATTTTGGCTAAAATATCGTCTCCTGATCCAGTCTGTTCCATTCACTCATTCTCCATCCTTCATCCTCCCATCTCTTTCTGTCCCTACTTTTCCGCTCTGCAGGATACCAATTGGCCAGACCACCTGTTGCTGTTGGCTACGGGGCCCTGACAGGAGAATGTGATTGGACGGCAAGGTCGTTAACCTCTGCTTACAGAAAGTGGTGAACCCTGGCAGGAGGGGGCGATGAGGACACACACAGCCTTAATAAACGCACACACACACACACTGATACCCCCACACAACAAAATTATACACACCCCGTAGACACACAGACAAATACACACATTTAAATACAAACTCTCCCCTTTCCCTCCCCCCCTCCCTCATCCTCCTCTGAAGGAGCGTTTAGTAAAACAGCGATCGGCTCTATTGAGGACCAGTCTCTTTTCTCTTTTTCTCTTTGTCCACAGCTGATTGGCAATTTGTCTGGAGATGAATTAGTTAGCAGGTTTCACAAGAGAGGCTGAATGGAATAAAGGCCTAGAAGCCAAAGAATTAGAGAACTAGTTAAGAGAGAGGGAGACAGACAGAAAGCAGAGGGGGAGAAAGAGACAGAGTGAACTAGAGGGAAAGAGATAAGAATGAATGAGAGTGCTGATTGAAATGGTGGATATGGCAGGCTAAGGGGTTAGAGCGTAGATGAAGTGCTTCAGGCAATTAAAAACAGCTCGCTGCTCATCCGGTACCATTGTCGTTGGATGGAGGGCTTTTGCATACCTCAAAGCTCTAATGATGTTTTCTCTCTCTCTCTACCTAAGGTTTACATTTACCGCAGCTAGAAGCAAGTGTTTTAATCTGAAAGCTGTGCAGCAAATTATTTTATCAGCTCTTAGTTGTCAAACCTTTGTAACGTACAGGCTGGCAACTTCAGAAGCCATGCTTTGTTTGGCCTTAAAGTCAAAAAACATCACCTGTAGCCACAATTAGCTCTGACTTCTGTCTGTTCCCTCTTTGTGGAGCGCTTTTTACTGCAACAGGTAAAAAAACAGTGATTTGTCCAACTGTGCTAATGTCATTCATACATTTATGTTGTTGTTACAATTGTAATATTCCCTCCTGCCAATATTACATAAAGTGATCTCAGGCAGACAGACAAACACACACACACACACACACACACACTTCCGCTGGGATGTCCCCTATTTTGTTATGCTGGCACGGTTGACAATATAAACCCTCCTTACAGACAATGGCTCTTCCTGAGAGGCTGTATATGATATCCTCTGTCTCCGTTTCACTCACATACACCATCACACACAGACATAACAGGTACACACACAAACACACATTTCCAATGGGATACCATATTTTCCTTTGTTTTGCGACAGTTGACACTTCTAACTTTCCTAGGAGACAATTGCTTAAAGGCCGGACATTACGTCACAATACGCGAAAACTCACACAGTTATGCACAGTATTTGAAAAACACAACCTACTCACTACTTAGCAACCGGTTCTTTCCCCTAACGATTGCCTGGTGCATTCATTTTCTGGCGTGGTACCATTTGAACTGAAATCCCAGATTAAGAAAAACAAGCGCAAGCAGTTAATCATCATGCCACTCCAAGTGTGTGTGTGTGTAATGTTTTGATACTGTTAGTTGTGTGTTTTTGTTAGCAGACAGCATATCATTTCAGACTGACAGGTTTGCTTTTGACTCTTTTTCTCACGAACACGACACGGTGTACCGTCTGCGTGGCGTCTGACTTCTAGTGCATCTAAATGTTAAGTGTTGAAACTCTAAATACATGTTTCTCCATCGTGGAATTTGATATATTCTCCATTGCTCTGTCTACACAGGAATGGTCGTAATTGCACAGGTACATTTTTTAGATGTCTGCCGGTGGACCACCTCATTGGGGCTGTCAGCACATACAAGGCCTGAAAACATAGAGCACGAGCAAGAGAGAGTAGGGGGAGGAGGAGAGTGAAATTAGATGGGTATGGTGTAAGAAAAATTAGTATAAAGAGACAGAGGTTAAGGAAAAGACAAATAAAGATGAAGAGATGAGAGAAGTTGAGATGGACAAGTGGGAGAGAGCAGGTCAAGGTGGTGAAGGTGGTACCAACAGGTGGTGAAAGGGGGATACTGGAGCGGGAGAAAAAGATGTAGGGTTATTTAATGGAAAAGCACTTCTGTCATCAAGGCTAAAGCCCAAGAAATATCATACACATCCCTAATTATCTATGGATTAAGCACAGAAACACACTCACACACACACACACACACACAGACCCGATCACAGATGTACATAATTGTACGTCTACACTCAAAATGGGCTCGACAACACAAACAGTCAAGTGCACCCTGTCGCACACATGGAAAAGTTCTCATGGTCAAATTATCCTATTTTAGCCAACCTCTGCCCCGTCCGCCTCTGAGGCATATTTCCCAAAACGTTCCCTGGTCAACTCAGCCCGCAGAATTATAGTAAAGACGAAAATCAGAAATCTCTTTTCTCCTTTCATCTTGAACCATCAGTATTTGTGAGTTTGATCGTGAACTTTTCAGCCTTTTTCTTCTACCGCGTCAACAGCGTTTCCTTCCAGATAGCAGCACGTCACTCAGTCTCTAAAAAACAAACCTTCAAAGTTATGATGAATGTGTGCACAGAACTGAAATATGCGTATACAGTCAATCAAACTGCAGTGAGGCAGACAAATAGTTGGGCAAGTATCCAGCATCCCACAGAACCAGACAGAGCAGCCGACAGACAGAGCTATTTAATGTCACTGCCCTCCCAGCTTCAGCCCCAGTAAAAGGTTGTATACACTTGAAGTGGTCTGGATTTCTAGAGAAGACTGGATCTCCTTTTTTTCTTATAAGAAATACTTTGACCTATTAAATTTCTATAATAAGCCGCATCGACCAGACATTTAGTTACATCGCTGTCCAACATGTGATGGGTTTATTATTAGTTTATTTTGCTTTTGCAGCCTGGATTTAATGTTTTAAGGGAATAGTTCAGCGTTTGGGGAATGATGTTTAGTTGCTTTCTGGTGTGCTAGTGGTGTCCAGTTTAGTCTTGTGTGCTACCCTATCAGAGTCTACTGATTAGATTAAGTTCGAGTCCATAGCTTGAATGGTACCTGCAGATGTGGTCCACTTCTATCTGACAGCTCATCAACATGCGAACCTATACGTAAGACCTATAGAACCAGAACCTGGGCTCATAGGTTTCTCTGGGTTCATGAAAAGCGTTACCTAACCGCTGTGAACGTTAACGCACAATACAAAGCAACATCCTGCATTCAGTTGTTTTAGGTGCAAACTCTGAAACACCCTGAAACACTGAAGACCAGATTGTTCCAGATGCTGTGTATATGTGGACAGACTTGACGTCCTAACACAGCATCCAAGTCCCAAATCTGAGGAATGTAGTTGATGCCATGAAAATGGGAAAATGTACATGCACTAGTAAACCTTCTTCTTCATGTTGACAAGTAATTGGCTTCTCCTTCACTCTGAGTTCTGTACTGTAATTCAGCAGCAAAGTAAAGTAAGGCAACGTGCTGAGGGACAAAGAGAAGGAAAGAGGCTGAGAGCTTTTCTAGCTGCCTGAGTGTTTTCTCTCCTCTGTGTCAGAGTCGTTGCCGTATGGAGCGCAGTCAGATCAGATAATCTCTTTCACTGGCTCCTCTCCTGTTTCTCACATTATCATCCATTATCCCTCCATCTCTCCTCTCCTCCTTTCAGTCCCTTTGTCATCTGTGCCTGACTCCCCTCTTCTGTCTGCCCGACTGACTCTGTCTTAGAAAAACTCTCCTCACAACAATGTCCCCCATGTACGCTCCTGCTCTGTTGCCTTTATTATATGTGCTCCTATTTAGTCCCCTGCTTTTGTTTCTTACTCTGGCTTAACACACACAAATACACTCGTCTCTCTCCCCCTCTTGCTTCTCTGTCGGAAACAATGCACAGGAATGGGTGTGTGGGGTGTAGAGGGAGCTAAAGTTGCTTTTCAGAGATGTCAGGGACATCCTGTTACACACACAAAAAGGATGTCGGCTGGACAATGGATAGGTCTCAGGGGTGTTAGCGTGGAAAGGGGCCCTTCCATACCTTGCCTTCCACTCCCTACATAATATTCCCTGTTCAGTGGTTAAAACATTTCTTTCCAGCTGTACTTTGTTGATGTTTTATAGTATGTAGCACTTTGATAACATCTATTCCACTGGACTATGAATTGAAACGATCGTAACTGTATCTTGAGGTCCGTCTGACCTTATGGCAACAGACTAGCAGGCTCTACACTGTATAAGTGGGTGTGTGTTTCAATACAAGGCAGGTGTATGAGTGTGTGAATCAGTCTTTGTATGCTCACCGTGGGGAAGCAAATCAGAGACAGAGTCAGAAGTGCAACTACGGGGTGAAGAGTTCAGACGGGGAACAGTTTAATATCTGAATAACAATAACTGCAACCTTAAAGAAATAAAAGGTGGACTGTCAGCTTGGAGTTTGAGTGTTTTCTCTGTTGTGATGCTGGTAGAATGAGTAAATATTAAAGATATTAATGAGGATATTTACAATATTACATGCTTATTGTGCTCCCTGCACACGCAAAGATGTAAACAAGGCAACGAATGTGCAGAAATTTTTTTATTTTTTTATTTTTCAAAGTGTAGTTTTCTTCTGGGTTGTATTCTGTGGTCCACATGTTGTTATCAGTCCTCACAGTTTGTCTCTGTGTTTGCCCACAGCACTGATAGCAGAGTGGAAACCTTAGGTTAGGAGTCATCCGCGGCGCAGGATTACCAAAACACGCGATTATGAGGTTTTGTTGGCTTTATTTAAAACTTCCACCATGTGCGAAGGGTGCGACGTGGAGATGAATGGAGCTGGGGAAGTGAGGGATGGTGGAGAATGCGGAGAGAGAAGGAGGGGAGGCGCGATGGAGAAAGAGAAGGAGCAGTGCCTGGTGCTATTGTCCCGTCTGTCAGTTGCTGGAGGGGAAGAACAAAGAAAACTGGTGGGCTGTGGCGTATCACATGTCTGTCTCACTCTCTCGGAGTCTTTGCTCTGTTTTTCGGTCACACACTCACGACATTCACTCCGAGAGATGTGTGACTCCTTTTGCGATAGCCCCCCCCCCCCTCCCGCGTCTCCCAACCCCCGTCTATCTTTCTCAGTCTTGACCTTTAACCCTGACTAACTCCCCTGTTTGGTCCCCTTACAGATTAAAACCTCCTCGGAGGCAGGTGGGGTCGGAGCAGGTGGAGGGCAGGCGAGAGGAGGAGCAGACCCCCATCTAACCCCCCCAGGTAAGGAGGTCGCTGCAAAGCCAGTACACTGCACACCTGTCCTTTTGGTGTCACAGAGGGTTGGCCCGGGAGGAGTGACACACCTGTCCCCTGAGGACGTCGCCGCAGGAGGAATGAAGGACGAGCTGAGAGAGGAGCAGGAAAGATGGTAGAGAAACACACTTGTCCCCTGAACTTTGAGGAGATGGGAAAAAGTCTGTGTGTCTTTTTCCAGTGGTTCGGAGATAAAGAAGAGAGGAATGCAGGTGGTGGACCATAAAAGCGATGTGTCATGGGAAACTCCTTGCACTCATGATTACCTCAGAGTTTTATGATGTTGACAGAAGTAATCTTTCATTTGAATACATCTGTTGTTTCCGATGGCCATCCCGCAGCTGGTACTGCATGTTGCCTGAACCTGGACCTTCCAAGAATGCCCTCTGAAATGAGCGGGCCACCCAGCTACACAGTGTGGAACGCTTTAGAAGATGAAATGTTTAGCCAAATGAGTCCATTGTTATGGTAACAAATCAACACTTGGGGAGTCATGCTTGACTACTGCTAATTTCCATGACATAACTATGAAACATTCTCCGTCAGACTTTGGAAGTGTACAGGCTAAATGGCCCATGGACAGGATTCACTTGAATGGAAATCCCCATTTGTTTGGCTCTGTAATTTCATGCAGGGGTCAGAGTTCTTCTCTTCTCTTCTCTTCTCTTCTCTTCTCTTCTCTTCTCTTCTCTTCTCTTCTCTTCTCTTCTCTTCTCTTCTCTTTCTGTACTACAGTCTGTAAAAATCTTTGTGGGAGAATTTCCCCTCTGTAAAGTTAAAGGAACATTTGTTGCTTCCAGAAACAGTCCAATAAAAACAGACCTCTGCCTCGCTTTCTGTCATCTCTCGCTTCTGCTCTCTCTCTCTCTTCATATTCAGACATCTCTCTCTCTGTACTTCGGCCGTCTTTGTAGGCGTCTCTTGCTTTGTGTTTGTTGTCACTTTAACAAGCCATTTTACATCTTATTACAAAATGCTGAGATCCAGTGATGTTGCACAAAAATTATACTAGACATAAATGTACATTGTCAATCAAATATGATCTCTTACAGTGGCTTTGCTGGACGTTTAAATGAACCTTCATGAGGAACTGTGAGTAAATTTCTCTGCTGATCATTTTCCTTTCTACCTTATGCAATTGAAGGAAGTGCTTTTAGTTTAAGTGAAGTTTTGTATAAGTCAAAATCATGAACTCAATTATTATAGTGGCAAAAACAAATACAGCATCATGGGTATAATGATTAACAAGGCATTTGCTGTATTTCCTGCCATGCATATTGCCTGTCCTACTTCATTAATCATTTTGTCCTTTTCCTCGCTGCTTTGCCCCCTTCATTGTTACTTAATGAGTCATTTGGCATCAGGCGCAGGCACATGAGTTGAACATTACCCACTTAGTTAACACTTCCATTCGCAGAAATGTTGACCCGTGTGTACTTTCAATATGAGATAGTAAGAGATGCAACGAATATAAAAATGGAAAAACTCCAAAGCATCTAGTAAGCAACAAGTAAACTCAAACACAAATGTTACATCTCTGTTAAAACACAGCCTGGTTTTATGTGAGCTATTTAAGGATTACTACTTTCCTATCTGGTCTTTCTTTGAGGATCAGAGCGGGTCTTTGTCATGCTAATCCAGTGATTCCTGGCACTCTATTAGCAGGCCTGGATCAGAGGGATACCCACCTCTGAGTTGATTAGAAGGGCCTCTTCTCCAGCTGGCATTACATGTGTTTGATGAGAAAAGCTCCTGCATTGTGGAGAGACTTAAGTGTGTGTATGTGTGGTGTGTATCCTGACACAGAGCCCTCTTGTGGACCGTCTATTCCTCCCATACTCTTTGGTCAGTCCCTTTCGCAGCTGGGCTCATCCCCTGATAGCGTAGACATGCCGTTTTTCTCTGGAAGACCTGTTGAAGTTTCGTAAAGTGTGTCCTAAACTTTTCGAAAGCACACAGACTTTGTTAATGTGTAATCATATTAAGGAAGTGACACTTCGATGCAATTTGTGTTATTTCCTTTGTACAAGTTTGTTCAGGGGGACAGTTTACTGGAAATTTACTCATTTACACCAACAAACTATACAACCAGCCTTTTGTGAGGAGCATTATAAAGGCGGTGGTGGCCTGTCAGCAACACCATGCCCTTGAGCACTTTAAGTCCAGCTTCAGTGGAGCCACTCAGTGGCCACAGGTCAGGTTGGGGTTGTACCTCCAGGTGTAAATGTGATGAAAGCATTCCAATAAAACAAAGGTAGCCTCTCAATTAAACTACCCTGAATGACGTTTAAAGTTAAAATCATAATTTATTGGGTGTAAAAGAGGCCTTCTGTGTCGTTATTAACACTGTCTGTGCCCCTGCTGCTTGTGACCTCATCTCCTTCACTCACCATCTGTTTATCTCTCATTCAGTTGGAGCATCTACAGTGTCCTGTTAGTGCAGGTGAATTGGTTTTGTCTTATAAGGCACAGAAGCTGCAACTAAAAGTGGGACTTAGAAGGATACGATCTCTCGCTCTTGTCTCATGTCCTTTAAAAATGATCTGCATGCTCCCATGAATGGGTCATCACATCAACGAGTGTGTCCATGCTCGTCCACATTATAAAAAGGAACTGTATGTGAAGTCAGTACCTGCAAGTGAGAAGAAAAGTCTTTAGCTGTCAGTGCGGTGTGTGCATCATCCTCCTGTGTCTACATTCATCTTTCGTCTCCCACATCTTCCTCATCTTTCTTGACAGCTCTTCTCACTTATAACTTACCTCAGCTCAACAGGTTTTCTGTGTTTTTTGTGTTTTATGGGTGAGTTGAAAATGAGGCAGATCTGGTTACCAACACATTCAAACAGTTTAAAACAACACAATACCTGATGTAGATAGGATCTAAAGCCTTTTCTGTTTAAAGCCTTTGAAAGAAATAGTTCAGGTTTCAAAATCCTCTGCACAACACGTGATAATTAACAGGTGTTCAACCCGCATTTGGCTAATGGTGTCAGACTAATACCTGACTAATACCAGACGGTTACAGAACCATTTTTACTTCGTAAAACATGGTGCAGCATTGCTTTTACTGTGACTGGTAAACATACAGTAGCAGTCAGTGCTAACAGGTGTAACTTTGTCTTATTTGGGCACTAAAAGCTAAGTTTAGCTCTAATGAATAATGTCTGATCCTAAATCTACTATAGTAAATACAGGGAAGGAGCAGATTTGCTGAATGACGAGAGAACATGTGTTGATCCATCGACACAAACAGCAATTACAAAATATATATTGTTCATGAGCTTGTCTTTGGGACTGTGCGAGGGTTTATTCAGATGTTTTATAGCAGCCATTTTACATTTATCCACAGTGATTTTATTGTGAAGGCCTAAGTTTTACATAAAGGAAACTGAATATCGGCCTAAATTGGTGGATGGTTATCCAAAACTGTAAAACCGTTTGATGGTCAGATTACATGGCTCCCTCAGCTATTTGCTGAGATGCAACAGGATGTAGTCGGGTTTTCACCTTTTGACTCCTGCCAGTGGCCAGATATAACCTTTGACCTCCAGTCTTTCTTTGTCTTCTACCTCTTTTCCCTTTTCTGTTCACTGTGCAACAAAATGTGTGAAAGACTTCCTAATGGTGACAGGAGAAAATATACAGTATGTTACCAAGTGGTTGTATGTATGCACATGTTTAGACAGTCCAAGCCCATGAGCTTCTTAATCTAAGCCAAACATCTCTTTGTATCTCATCTCAACCTCAAAACCCTCTGTTTGCCCACACTTACCCTCCCTCCACATTCTCCTTATTAGTAGCTGAAGTAAGATGAATGATTTGTGAGCAGTCACTTTTATTTATGGGTGTGTGTTCTAAAACACTCTGGCTCCGCTCAGTCTGTATTCGGCTCCTATATAGGGACTGGTTAGGCCTTCTTTGTTACTGTTAGTGTCGGCATGTAGACAGTGTGTGTGTGTGGTGTAGGGTGTTTGGCTCGTATTTAAACACCTTAGAGCTGAACTCTGACCTTATTGACAGATTGTTCTCCCAGCTTGGGTTTAGTGACACCATGCTTGTGACCCCCACTCATACAAACATAAATGAAAGCTTTCTCTCAGGTAATCGACACTGTTTTTTTTCCACTATCTTTTTTTTTTTTTGTCCAGATCACAACATTAGTTTTTTACTGACATTTTCATTAAAAGGTTAAAATGTTTTTCCCAGTTCGGGACAAAAATAGAAAATATGAATGTTCCTGCTCTATCAACCCTCCCGTGTGTGCAGGGTCAATCTGTCTTATCTCATATGTGTGTGTGTGTGTGTGTGTAGGGGGGGTGAATTTGCTGCATAAATGTGGGAGTGTATGTCCTAATGAAAAACATTAAATTACCTCAAGCTCAGCTAACTTACTTGCAATGCATGCATGTGTATTAGTGCTCCAATTAATTCCACTGGGAATGATTAGGCAGCTATTGAGACTACAGGAATCCAGAGGTCATAGTTCACCACTCCATACTCCTCCTACACCCACACCCACACACACACACACACACACACACACACACATTCCTTACCTCAATAACTCAAGGTTTTATCTCTCCAACTACAAACTCAAATACTTGTTGTGACTCTCGAGATATAAGAAAAACAAAAGCAAAGGGACGAGAGTGGCTACTGTTTCCATGGCGACTAATCCTAAACCCTCAACACAGCACCACACTGTGGGGGAAGGTGGTCAGTAGAGGGGTCAGTGGACGGGTCAGCAGGTCCTGGTCCTGTTTGGGATGAGGCTGTGGGAGAGGATGATTGAAAGGTTGACATGGAGAGAATTAAATACACAGAGGACGGGGGAGAAACAGACTCTGCCTTTCTCTCACCCATTCAATTTAATGTTCCTCTCTGTACCTCCTGTAGTGAAGACAAAATACTTACTTTGGGATAAGATTGGAAGAAAAGGGAGGAGGGAGGGTGAAGGAAAAGAAAGATACAAGAGAGACAGGTTAGAGTGGAAGAATAGAAGAAGAGTATAAGAAGAAGAGAAAGAGTGAACTGATGCATCTCCGATTCAAAAGAGCTCAATGTGACTAAGCTCTGAGATTACGACTTTACTGTTTAACCTGCTCACGTCTGGCCACACTTTTATTCTTTCCACTCATTCAGTTTACTTTATGTACTGTCATTTTTTTACTTTAGAGTCACAAACCAGACCTTCGGCTTGTTTTATAAGCACTTATTTTATAAAGCACACACGCCACTTAAGAGTGATGATGTGCTGAAGCAGTGGGCGCTACCGGGGGAGAGCGCACTTGTAAAATATGCAGGTTGTACTCCTCAGTTTGAAAAAGGTGTGCATTCACACACAAGGCTGTAAAAGCCAAAAACCAAGTGAAGTCACGGCTGTCACGGCTGATGTTACGGTTGTATTGGGAGTGGCGTTGAGTTTGTCTGCTGATGTTAGAAAGCACATAAAAGAGTTTTGTCTGCTAATCTCTGGGCAACTAGGAGCCATTCAAGGGAGCAAAGGTAAAAAGAAATTACCTTGGCTTCTATGGAGACAAGTTAAAAATAAAAACGGCGTCGACTGAGTCACACCAGCGTCACCCTTACAGTGTCTTTAAACACTACGTGTAGAAGTTATAAATTATATATTTTCTGCTTTAAACAGTGAGTCTGTTCACATAACTCATGTCTTTGAAGTGTTTGACGTTGACATTTGCTTCCACAGACATGACACCATGGTTTGTCTGTCTGTTAACCTCATGATTTATATCAAGTGCAGTGAAGAAGTGTCGTAAACAACTGTTAAGGAGAGGCCTGTTAGTGAAATGATTCCTGCTGCTCTGAGCTCCAATAGAAAATAGAAATTCTGCAAGAATAAAACTGTACAAATTAATCTGTCTAGGCTCATTTGTGGATGTCACTGCTTTAACGAGTGGTGCTGATCCCATCTTGATTATGAATCTTGTGTGGTAGCATTTACTGAAATATATATGTAATTTCGGTTCATAGTAACTCCTAAGGGTCAATGTAACCTCTGGTACCAGGCAGTGCAGTCGTGATTGTGTTGTCTCACTGTCCGAAGATAAGCTTTTGGGCAATTGCGCTTACTGTAATTTGTTATTCTCAGAAGAGATAACTGACCCTGTGCTCGCTGCAGTTTAATGCAGATAGTAGAAGAAATAGTGAAGCCGGTTCTGTGATGTTGCACACGTAGAGTCCTGGGTCCATAAGAATTCATTGTCTAAGTTAACACTGACTAAACACAGATGTCTCATAGAGTACCCAAATAAGATCTTAACTGGATATTTAAGCTTGCCAGTTAAAGTTGCCAGTTTAAGCAAAGACTTCAGTTCGAAACCCCGCAGTGTGTTGTCAAACCAAATACTCAGCATCTTGCGTCTCTATGCAACTTTTGGATGAGTTTCCAGATGTTAAGTCATGATGATGTGACCGTGGAGTGAGAGCATTTATGGGGAGAAGTGTGAACATGTCCGGTCGAAAAAGCAGTGGTTAGATTCAAAGAGTGTTGCGAAATAACGAGGTTGGTTTGTTTTGCACACGAAACAGTCGTTGCCACATGAACACGAACGCGTGCACATGCACGAACTTAACCAAAGCACTGAGATACAATAAACCATGTGTCCATAAAATTTAAGGTCAACACAGAAAGACATTTGTGTCCCTTTTTGTTTCTAGTAACAGCAACAGCTATCTGGTAATTCCATATTTATAGTATCACATATTGCCTGTAAGCTTAAAACATTGCTGTTAGGTCATTATGACATAAATAAAGTGTTTCGTCTGAATGTGGAAGTACAACACAGAATCTGTGCCAGGTTTAGATCTAAAATTAACATTTGGAACATATTAAACGTGCATAGTGAAAGCAATGTAACCAAATGATCACTGTTTCAACAATTCATTGTAACCAACATGAAACCTGTTTAGGCCTTTTCCTGTAAAGCAACAGGTTTGATAACAGCTACGTTATATTCCACTGTATATTTATTTTACTCTTAGGTGTTTGTGGTCTCTGCGTTACTTTACTAGCTACTTTTTTGACTCTTAATATCATTTCACATCTCTCTGAGAGAAATGTGAGGGGAAGGGAAACTTCAGGTTTGGCTTTTACGCATTTTTTGTTTATTCTCATTTGTTTTACTCATTGTTTATTTATTTTGAATCAATTTATTCTTCAGAGAGACTTTCCTGCACACCAAGGGAAACTGGTATGACTCAAATGAATCTGATACACAATTAAAAGCATTACCTGGCGTCATGAGGATGACTTCAACTGGCGACAGCTGGAGTGAGGTGGGGTGGATTAGTGAAGACTGCTGTTATCTCACCGCGAGATTGGCTAAGGTGTTGGGGAGGCGCGAAAGATGAGAGGCTTTTAATGGCTTACATGTCAGTTATTACTAACAGCTTTGGAGATAAACAGAACAAAGCCAAATGACTTTGTCATGAACAGACTCTTGAAAAACTTGAAATTGCACTTCAATTATAAACACCCCCCTCCCACACTTTACCTGCAGGTATCCTCCCCCGTCCCTCCTCACTTCGTGCCTACCTCCTTCACCTCCCTCTCCCCCTCCCCCTCTCCTGCCTTGTGGCAATGAGCAGTTGTCGCTCTGATTGTCATATTAGAAAGGAAGAGAAAGAGGATAAGTAACATAATACATGAAAGTTAATACAGGTGTAGGTCATGGTAGTTTATCATGTGTCTGTCATCCTGCACAGGGGCTATTGAAGATATAAAAAAATCCTGCAGTAGAAGTCAGATTTTTGTACTGTTGAATGACTCTTTGTGTGTCTCTTTCAAAGTGTGTCTGTGTAAATGTGTAAAAGTTGAAGTTAAACTTTTCACAGTAGCTACACCATCATGTTCATTTTGATATATGGCTTTCATGCAATACACTTAGTGAGTGCAGTATTACTGTAATTCACCAAAATGATGGATTTCATTTTCAGCCTACAGTAATCATGTAAAATTTATAATGAACTGATATTAACCTTTTCTTGTTCTGTTTTGATCTAATTTGATAAATGAAATCATAAGTTAAGATGCTACAGAAACATAGCGTCTGAATCCAGATAACGTGACAACGCCCTGTAACGTTCCAGATATACTTGGATCCATTCGTTATTCAGATTCAGATTCAGATTTGAATGTGTGGGCTGAATGAGGGCTACATCTGGACTCAATGTTGGCAGACATTGACGGTTAGACACAAAGCAGGGCAGGGTTAGACTTCTAAAGTTGTTTGATCAATCAGGGGAACAGTGGTTCAAAAATGAAGCAGATGAATGTGATAAAGGTAGAGTGTAGGAAAGAGAAAGTGGAGCAGAAAAAGAAAGAAACCGATAGAGGTAGAGAAAGATGAGAGGAACGGAGAGTCATCTGTGGTTCCCATGGTCCAGAGAATGAGCTGCTTGTACTCACATGGTTGAATGTGTGTCTGTATGTGTGTGTATTTGTGTGTGTGTGTGTGTGTGTGTGTGTGTGTGTGTGTGTGTGTGTGTGTGTGTGTGTCATTAGAGTACCCCAGAGCGCTGAGACCAAAAGGGTCTCACCGTGACACCTATTATCCCCCCCGAAACATGACACACCACCAGGGAGAGAGATAGAAGGGGGGTGGAGCTCGCATTTCACATGTTTCTCCCTCCATTATAGAGTGTAGTGGCTGCTCGCCTGCGTTTGTACCTGTATGGGAAACCAAAAGAGTCGTAGTGACCTGCTCGAGCATCTGCCCCAATCACCTGTACCCTGCAAGTTCTACTGACATGTGAAATAACACGTGTGATGAATCAATAGACAAATCTACGTATGACATGACACTGTTAATTTAATACCTCCAAAATGGTTTCAACAAGAACAGAAAATCATCACCTTTCCCAAGAGAGAATTTCACTTCTGCGTGAGATTGCAGAAGTCGACATTTACGCACACGGATTCAAAAGTCTAGGCCAACAACAGCTGCCACTAAAGGATGAACGTAAGCCGGTGTTGCAGCTACTCCCCACAGAATATCACAAATTCAGAATGAACCCAACTACACTACGCGGGAAAGTTCAGAAAGCAAATGTGCCAGCGGCAGCTGGGCCAGAGCCAATCAGATTATCATTAAACCAGGGCAGAGAGTCATGAGACGTTCACGCTACCAACAACAAAATGCCAAGCTTTGGCAAATCTGTGGTTCTGTGTGCGTGTTGTTTTGACCCGGTTTATTTACATGCTGTACCATGAATGGACACCAACAATGTAATAATTAGTTTTTACAACTTGTTCTTTCCACTCTGCCGCTATTTAATAATAATATATATGAGTGAATGTACCATTAGTTTTAGCCTGTTACCTTATAAACTACCAACTCACTGCATGTCTGTTATCATGCAGTTAGGGCAGATGCTTGACGTGACTGTCACACTTTTCACTTTCCACTTCCATCTGTGTGTGTTTGAATGCTTTTGCATTTACCAGCATCTGAAACCGAGTGTGAGTTTATATGTGTGTATGTATGAACTCCCAACGTGCATATTTCTGTCGTAGATTGTGAAATGTAGCAGATCACTACACTGTGCCAGGTGTTTACCTTGGCCACACTTCTAAGGCCCCGACACATTTTACAGAGTCTATGGGGAAGTAGTGTAAAGCGTTGGGGGGGCTGTGTGTTTTATGTGAGAAGTTAAAGAGTTTAAACTCTTCTTAATTTCTTTTTCTGGTGTTTCGCTTGCATGATTATCCTAAAGTTATGAAACAGCTATTAAATCTCAGAAACCTTAAAAATGCATAAAACAGGAGTGGGAATTTGTTAGAAACAGTAGAAACAACAATAGAATCCATACAACTAAACAAATCACATTTTTGGTTGTTATCAAAAATTCATTCATTAGATTAAACTGGGCCAAATTTTAGGAAAATTTTATTTGAACCATAGTCAAATTTAGATAGTATTGTTAAAGAGTTGTTCACTGTGGTATTTAGCCTCGCAGATAGCTTTGGAGGTTTTTCCCAGGTTTTCAGATGTCATTTCCAAAATTTTTGTCTCTTGTCCAGCGCAAATGGAGTGAATAGAAATATGTTATTAATGCGCATAGCAAAGGCAAATCACAGTATAAGTATAAACTGTGTCCCTATCAACAGAACCTGCTTTGACCTGCTTTCGTTGGAAATACTTTCTACTGAAGAAATAGCCCCAATAAAAATTCTTGACAGTGTGCTCCGCTATGTGTGCGTAAGTGAAATATTTTTATGTAACTTGAGTGAACTGACCCTTTAAGGCAAGTGAGCTGTAATGTGGAAACTGTTTTAATAAGATGTTCTAATATCACAAAAATGATTTATTGTCACGCTACTTCTATCCAGACCTCTGCTTTACATCTTATTGATGGTGTATCCTTTGTGACACGTTCACAGAATCCAAACACCAGTCACCAGAGCATTACAAGGGTAATTCAAAACACTGACACATAATCCAGTTTGCCTAATCAAGTTGTGCTCACTGTGATGATGACCATAAAGCAACTAAGATAACTTGAGGTGTTTACGTGACATTAATCAGTGCAGCTAATGCAAGCGAGCGTGTGTTGCCCTACTCAAACTGTGATCACACTATTACAGCCAGTAAATACACTAACTGCAATTTGTTTCTGAGTGTGTCAGCTAAATGCCTGAATGTTAATGTTATGGAAAGGAAAGAGATGGCAGGTTGCTTTGGGTTTGCAACAGGCTGTGAGGTTGGTGTGGAGTTGGGGACAGTGGTTGGAAAACACCCGGCATAGTTGTGGCACAGATGCCTTAGAAGTTGTCAGAAGGTGGGGGTGGAGGGTGCTGGAAGGCTGGATGGAGGAAATGTGTGTGAGTTTTTGGGCGGGGTGGGTGTACAGTTGATATAAGTGGAGGCTGTTTAGAGGGGGTCGACTTGAGACACTTTAAACCCTGGCTCCATTCTTTCTATAGGCCTTATCAGGTTTCCTGAAGGCTGCCAGCAACAAACCAGTACAGAGCCAAAAAGAGATGAAGCACAACTTGTAGGGGTGTAGGATGGTTTCAGGGATAAGAGAAAAAGAGGAGTGGGGGGTCGGGGGGTAAAGTGGGTCTGTAGGGACAGAGGGTAGGCAAAGTGAGAAGGGAAAAAAGCATGGGGAGTAATAGAGGGTGTGAATGGAGATGCTGGAGGGAAATAAGAAAGGAAGGAGGGACTTTAAATACAAGAAGGGAAAAATAAAGTGGTACAAAGAAGAGCAAACGAGAGGTTTGATGTAGAAAATGTAAAGGAAGAAAGTAGAAGGAGGAAGGCAAGGAAGAAAGAGGAGATTTTTAAAAAATGGGGCCCATGTCTGAAAGTCAAAGTAGGCCCCATCTTTCTGTCTCTTTCTCTCTTGCGCTTTCTTTCTCTGGGAGCCGTCAAAATAATGGATTGTCACGCTAAATGGCCGGATACAAGAGGGTAAAGAGGTTGCCTGGGCGGGGGGGCCAGGAAGGAGGGTGTAATTGTAGGAGTTAGGGGGTGGGGGGTAGGGGGTGGGGGTGCAGTTCGGATAGACAGGGGGGTGGACAGGCTGACGAGTCGGGTATGCTTCCAAGTCAATTTATTCCCTATTAGGGAGCATTTCCAACAACAACATGAAAAGACAGATTATCATTTTGATTCTGAGATCATGTTTTCATCAGTTGCGCTCCGCGCTCCATTTGTTTGAGCAAATGACTTTTAGAAACACTGCGGTATCCCACAGAAACCCCACACTGACTGTTCAGGGTTTGGGAAAGTCAGGTTTGTTTTCCAGTTGACGGCAGAGCGAGTTCTGATATTTGACCGTGCATTTTCGGCGGTTTGGCCCGGCCTCTGGGTCATGCAATATTGTCATTATGCCCCAGTGTTACAGTTTAAAAAATGGCATACAGTAAACGGATACACACGTTTTGTTGCAAAACACCAAGACAACCTTTGGTTTCTATCAAAATTCTGGACAGGCCTTTTGTTGTTATGAATATAATTTGGCGTCCTTCTGTAATACTTCTGAACATGTAACAATGGTTCTGAGCTGTTCAGTACTTTCAGCAGATTTTTCCTGGCACTCATTTTGTGTCATTTTGTGGATTTATGAAGCTTCTTGGTAACTCGACTATCTTAAAAAAAAAACGGTGATCAAACGAATATACTGTTTCACAGATAAGCCACGTCCAGCCATGCCATAATTCTCCTTTGTGTACACATTTCTATTTATTATACGTGCTCTAACAGTGCCACTTAATTCACATTCTGGCATTTCTCTTTGTCCGTCTCTGAGCTCCACTGCTCACAATAACATCATGTGGTTATCAGAAATTGGACCATGACACACATTTTTTTTTACATTTTTGAACAATGACTCCTCTAAAAACACTGGTCAGGACACCAAAGCAACATACCACAACAAATTCACCAGCTAGTATTTTAAACTATGATATTTTCTTTAGTTGATTGTGCATGTATTGGTGAACAGTGTCTTAATTTATTGCAAACTATAACTACTGTTCTGGAAACTATAGGTATATCTGCAGAAGAAAATAAAGCCTCATCCTTGTTTATTTTTTGTTTCTCCCTTGCCAAGTCTTCAAATCAATGTGGCCCTTTGATGTATATTTGATGGAACTCAATATCCAAACATCAAGACGTCTCTATTGTTATTCTTACTGACGATGCAGGATCAATAACTGACAAACTGAGGGCCTCAAGGAGAAAAGGTGCTTTGACTTTGTTTGGGGTGTGTGTGTGTGTGTGTGTGTGTGTGTATGTGGAGATGTGCATTATTTACAACAAAAAAATGAACAGAAAACAGAGTAAGTGGATCTATATGAGAGCAATAATGTAAAGCACTAATAAAAACTGAATAAAGATTTCTGCACAACCTGAGCCAACTCAGGCCAACGGAGATGTTAACCTCATTATCACTCAACATTTGATTTGGTGGAAAGGTATGCAGCATATTTTTTCATTTCCCTAACCTCCTCTCACACATGAAAAGAATGAAAACAAAGGGGGAACAGTCGTCGAAAGAGTCAAAATAACACAGTACATGGAAAAGGGAACTTAGAAATATTTGAATACAAAAAACTGAAAGTATAATCAGGACTGTTTCGTGCAAGAGATGATGTAACGTTCATAAACAATTCACGAACGTAGTGACTTTAGCGATCCTGACCAGGATTATAGGGCAAGTAGTGATCTCAGACTTACACAGAGTCACGACACACAGTTCTATTATCTTTCAGTAGCTTTTAACAACGTGTTAACAAACCCAAAAATCTGTTTACACTTACTCCAATATCTGGCTTCATGTTGCTTTTGACTCGTTCGCTTTTTCCAACGTGTAAGCACTTTAACGACTGACGATATGTATTGAGAAAATGAAAAGAACAAGCGCACCTTAGGAACTGTCTGCGGTCTGTGGTGCATCCAAATAAATAAAATTATTGACATCATGTTGTTTTTTCCTTCAGAAAGATTTTGCTGTTCACAGATGTGGGTAGTACTGTCTCACAGGAACAACAAGAAATTCTGATTTAGTGGAGACTCAACTTGTCAGTATTCCCCCTCTGTCTTGTTATAAATTCTCTGTTTGGCTCACAATCCTCCCCATCCTCAGGGCTTCCCATTTCCCCCGGTCTGTTTGCATGTAAGATGCTTTTGATTCACACCCGCTCCCTCGTGAGTACGTGTGTGTGTTCAGTGGTTGTTTTTTTCCTCCGGCTTCAGACTGAACGCCCGCGTGTTTGGGTGCATTTGTCTCTTTGTGAATGTTCCGTGTTGTGAAACAGGAAGGTGAGCCCGATCATGTCCCACGGTGACGCGCTTTAACGGTTTCTATTCTGCTTCCAGATATTGGTCTCACTGGAACTGTTGTGAGAGTCGACCGAGCATGCGTTGCATCCTCCCATGATGCTCTGTTGCGCTGAGCTCTGAGAGAGATGAGATATCGCCATACCTTCATAACGGATTGATGGTGCCTGTGGGCCTCTCGTTGATTTGAAATGCAACCAAACATGGTCTCTGTGCACAGTTTCAAACAAAGATACTCCTTTTTTTCTGGGCATCTATTCAAACAAGCATTTGCTTTTCTGTGTAAGAGCTCCAAAGCAGAACAAAGTCCTCATCAGGCAAAGGTTAGCTCTCTGAAATAACCATGTTTGGTTGAAATCCGAGCAGAACAACCCACCAAGGGAGCATCAATCTAATGAGAGGTTGTTCTTCTCTTTCCCTTTGCCTTGGACCTCATATCTGGTGTAACACCTGGTGACTTGTTGCCTCCACAGAATCCCCTGCTTTATTCAGATTAGGAATCCTCCCAATAGCATCAGAGTCAAAGGCGCGACTGCCAGCACATAAAGATTTGATTGATTTCACTTCAAACACGTACTATCTTTTTTTTTTTTTTAGTAGACAGCTTGTATTTGCCAGTGACAACACAGTCCACTCAGGAGGCCTGGCTGAAGCATTTGTCATTTTGTTTTAATCCCATAAATTGCTGTCCAGTGGCAGCTGGACTTGCTTTAAGGACGTGAAGATGTTTCACCTTTCATCCAAATGGCTTCATCAGTTCTGAACTGTCTTCAAGAACTTAAAGCAAGTCCAGTTACCACTGAACAGCAATTTCAGAGATAACCACGGCCTGGAAATCCTCACAGACATTTTGTGTTAATGTCACGTCATGAGTTTGAGTACTTCCATGACACCTGCTATGATGGAAGGTGACTGAGGACGTAACATCTAGGTAACATACATATTGCATAACAATTTATTGTCTCTCCAGCCGTTTAAACCTGACTGCTGTTTCCTGACTGCTGTTGCCGACCTGATCTGTTTTTGAGCCCTGACTCTTGTTCTGACCTGATACTTGTAGGTCTGATCTTCTGATTCTGACCTGTTTCTGTGTTTTTGGACATCTCTCTTGTAGATTATGGATTTGGATTATGTCTCTGACTGTGTTTACTGGCTTAACCAGCTTATCAGTCCAAATCCCAGAAACCAGTCCATACAAAAGAATCATGGTGCATTGCACAGTTGAAGGTCAGAAACAGAACCAGGTCAGCAACAACATAGATTCAACATGCAGATAAACAAGGCTGAAGAAGGCCTGACACATGTACTGCAAGAAACGATCTGGTCGCAAGTGAGTGAGACAAAACAGGTTAAACAGTCAGGTGCACAGGTATGTGGAATAAGGAGATAATCACAGGAGGATTAAACCACTGCAAAGGGGAAACCACAGGTGCAGAGAGGAAAACCAGCCAAGAGTGCAATTAGCAATCCGGTTTTAAACTGACAGATGCTGTAGTAGATCATATTTTAAGTATAAGTATACACCTCTGAGCATCCCTCAGACTGCCTCTCTCTGCTATAGTGTTTTCTCCAGCAGGGCAGCTCTCAGAATCTGATCTGAGACTCCGGCTTGATGTTTTTTTTTTTGTTTGTTTTTTTTTTCTGGTTTTGACAAGTTAAGAATTTAAACCACAATCACACCTCTTAACATTCGCATGAGTGATCACACACACACACTATCCCCTCTAGGCATTTGCATACATGTGCATGGACACATTCACGCAGCAAATGCAAGCGGCGGCAAACAAAGGTACATGTGCAAATGCGTTAGTGCAGTCATGCAGACACAGGCACTACAAACAAGCACGGATTCCCTGTCAGTCTAGGCTGTAGTCTGTTGGACCCGTGCTCTCCCTCGGCCTCTCTTTTAGTCACTCTCACACACACACACGCACACACACATGGAGGGAGAGTTTGTGCCAATCCTGTCCCTCTCTGGTCTATTTCTGAGGCGACGAGAAAATGATCAAAGCTATGTGATCAGACTCCAGGAATGACCTTCTAACTGTCTCAGGTGTCTCTCACACACATGCAAATACTCCTGTATTTATACAGTCAATCCCCCAAACATACAGTACGACTAATAAGAAGGAAAACATACTAAAAAACATTAGTCCACACAAACCGCCTCTGTCTCATTCCACATTAGCGCCTGTACACCCTGTCCCTCCCCAAATCCCTTATGTCTGGTGTGTAGAGATAAATTTAAGAGGAGCTAGCTGTAGGGACCTGTTGGTGTCAAGTATCCCCAGCTTGCACAGCATGTCAGCAATTCTTCTTCACATCTTTTCTCAGTTTCAGTTGCTAATTGTATCCCCTTCATCTCCAGTGCTTCTGTCCAAACACAAACAACAACATCCCGAACCATTTTTCAGCGTTCTCTTCTCAACACTTGTCTCTTCCCATATAGATTTGTTTGCAGAATAAATACAGAAGGAATGTCACATATCTGTCGCAACAGCCATTGCCAGATGTATTAAGACACACACACACAAACACACACAATTACCTTGACTTGACTCTGATATATGAGAAGAATAAAACAAACATTCAAGCTCGGCCAGTTGTTAGTGAAGTATGGCCCATTATTGTGCACTGGAGTAATTAAACCCTTCCATTTTTACTGTCTCTTCTCTAATAAACCATACGCTGTTGTTAATCTACCAGGGTGCTCTTATTCATGCAGATGACACGAGGAGCAACACGAGCCAAGACTGTGCAATTTATGGCGGTGCAGTTGTCTACAGTGCGCTAGAAAACAACACGGTGGCCAAATAAGGTCACAGCTGTGGAATCTTCACAGTAGTAGGCTGTAAAATGTAAATATCCATCCTCGGTTATCACACAGTGGAAAAATACCGCGGAGAAGCAAGTAGGAAAAAGTGAATTTAGCAAGTAGCAAACATCAGTGTGATGTCTCAGTCTTCGACAACATACGTTACACACACTAACATGGGCTTTGATGTTAGCCTCTGCAGAAACATGAGGCTGCAAACCGTCTGCAGCCAACTGGGCATCTTACCCACCAATTCCTCATGCTGATCTCTGTTCCTGAGTTGGCTCCCTTCATACAGACCCGCTCATCGGACAGTTGGCTTCAGCACCATCACCTGTCTGAGTGTTTCAGGCAGCGGAGCAATGTCTGCAGTACCATTTCCTGAACAGATTCTCCAGACATCTTAAGCAGATCTATAAATATTCAGATGAGATGTCTGCTCTAGTGAATGTCTCAGATTTCACACATGCGCGTGCACGCAAACACACACACCTACACACACGCACATAACTTAAGGTGTTGATTCACACCCTAGTCGAAAAGGCCTTGGTCAAAAACTCCTTTGGTGTATCACCATTACAAAAATGCATTAATAATTTTATTGGGCTCTAAGCTAAAAAGCATCTCTTCCTTACTGTATCTATCTCTTTTTCTATCAACCAGGACCACACACATATCAGAAGTGTTTTCATTTTCAGACCAAAAGAAATATTGTCACTAAAGGATTCTCACAGCCAGCAGCAAGTTTTTAAAGTGCAGTAACTTTCAAATATACAGCGCAGAAATTGATTTGTCTTCTAGAAACACAGAAAGAACTCTCATAAACAGTTTAAATTATTTAATTCAGTACAACCTCACCCATCCCTACCTTTCTTTCTCCTCTCCCCTCTCACCTCTGGTTTATTTGTGTTCTTTTCCCATCTCAGGCCTCAAGTCATGGATCGGGCAGCACACAGGTGATAAATGTTTCCAGGTCACCTCTCCTGTCTCCGGGGGTCAGGGAGAAGGTTTCTGCAGTGACAGCAACAACACGATCACTCAGCTGAAGCCCCAGTGTTGAACCTCCTGACCTGCACGGCCCCTTATTGTCTGTGCTCCATCAGCCTCGTTCTTTCTCTCCAGACAGCACCATCAACAAAAGACATCTAAACTCCTCAAATCTGCACAAAAGAGCCACACAACAACAAGAATCAAAGTGGAAAACCACCTAAATCCAAGATACTGATATTCTGACTTTTCTAATCAGCTGAAAAACACACAAAATGACTCAGTTCGTGTCTTATGCAGGCTAAAAATATAAACGAGACTCTATTTCTGTGGTCTTCTTTTGACCATGTGTTCTCAATTGTTATTGCCCGGTGGGATCGGTTTTCTGAATATGAAGCAAGTATCTGATATTTATACTGTCAGCACATTATTAATCCTTAAAATAAAAAATGCAATGAGTTTCCAGGATTTTTTAAATGAAATGAAACCTTTATTCCAAATTGTTTGCATGGTTACACTTCATAAAGACACGCACAGTCGCACACTTGTCTAATTCAGACGCAGCTAAATGTCTGGTGTCATTCTGAGAACAATACGACCCAATCTCCCTCATGCTGATCAGCTCCCCTCTCCTGCTGGGAATCGGTGCCTTGTGCTCCGGCTGCACTTGAACATATCTAGTTGACTTTCATAACTAGTTTAAGCTGATTATAAATCCTCTGCACGCCACACGGAACAGTGTGGCAGAGGTCACACACCGCTTGCAGAGAAATTGTTACAGGACTGGAAAAGGGTTCAGGAGGTTACACACTGCGTCACTGGATTGTTCATTAGATTGTTCATTATTATCATGACTATCAATACACTTGTTTTTTTTTTTTTTTGCATTGACTCTTATTGTGACTGATTTCAGCTCTCAGATGCACAATTCTGTTTGGAAACAAATAGTAAGTCCAAGTTCAGCGTTAATTTTCAGTAAATTTTAATCTCACATTACACTTTGTCCATATACACTCATTTAAGTCTACTTTTTGTTTATTCCAGTGGTAAATTTTAGCGTTCAAATTTCCTAATAGTAGCTCTATCTCATGTTAAACTAAGCGCCTCATATCCTTTTCCAGTAACTCAAATTGACTGATGTTTATGTTTAAACCAAGTCTGACATGTGCTGTGTTTCTCCTACAGCCACCACAGAGGAAAGTCCTCCCTGGTTTGTTTGGGTTAGACAGCAGAGGAATGAGGGGAGGAAGGACAGAGAGAGGGGGAGGAGTGGGAGGTGAGGGGATGATGACAGGGGAATGGGGGGTGTGAGTGAGCTTGGACAATGCGCTCTGAATTTTAAAGAGGGAATAGAAAAGGCAATGGAGAAGGGGAGTGGAGGTCCACAGGAGAGAAAGGAGAAAGGGTGGCTAAAGGACGGAGGAGAGAAAGGTGGCAGAAGGAGAGAAGGGAGCTTGGTGGAGGGTGGGGGGTTGATGAAGCAGATGGGAGGATAATTACATGGAGGGGAGAAAGAGAAGGGAAATGGTAGAAGTAGGAACAGAAGGAAAGTGAGGAGAAAGGGAAGTGGTGAGTCAGTGCAATGAGGGAATAAAAGAATGAAGGAGGGAAAGAATAAGATGGGGAGGATAGAGGTGGGGAGAAGGGAGGCAGAGGGCAGGGACCTTTGGGTTGCATTCCTGAAGTGCAGCCTCCTCAGTGCTGCTCTGCTGCCCAGTGTAAGCACAGGGCAGCAGAGGTAGACTGACAGCCTGCCACGCTGACTCATGGGATCGAGAGATAGCGAGTGAGACAGAGGGATGGAGGTGTGTTTTGGAAAAATCAACATCGGAAAAAGGACAGAGACATGCGACTAGAGAAATAAAAAGAAGAGAACGACAAAGTGGAAGATGTAGTGTATTTACACAAAGTCAGTTTAATATGATGGTGAACTATAATGTTGACAGAATCCTACAATCTCAAAAGGTTTCTGATAGCAAACAGCCTTACACTTACACACTCGCCTCCAGTTTGACAAAATCTCTCTTCAATCTAATCTTCTGATCTTCCCTGCTCTTATTCCTCTTCTTTTACTTCAACATACCCGTGCTAATTCTCTGAGCAGGGGACCAAGTCAGTGAGACATCATGTGGCCCCTTTATAAGCATAGTTTTCACATTATGCATCATACTGAAAGCACAAACGTTATTTCATCCTCCAGACACGAGGAATTTGACATTGCAGGGCTATATTGCGATAAATGTCATCAGACTCGTGGATGTGCTAGTTCAAAATAATACTCAGACGTTAATGCAGCAGTACTCAGTCATCAGCTAAGGCAATCAATCATGACACCAGAAGATTTCAGTTTCACATGTAGGTGCAAGTACTACATCTAGTGGCTTTCATGTGCATTGCAGCTGACAGAAACATTGGACTTTATATTATTTTACATTACAGTAATAGCTTTTTTCCCCTAATGCTGAATACCTCAATTCAAGTTAAGTGCCAAAGTAAGTATAATTGTTCCCACAACACAATAAAAAATAAATTACACGTTTAATCGATTTTTCACATTTTAGTGGCAAAGACAAATGAGGTACAGACAGGACTGTCAAAAGACACAAGTACAACAGGAATCAGCCAAGACAGTTTTCAATTTTGGGAAATGAAAGCAGCATTTTGAGACTGTTATGCAAGGAGGAAGGAGAAGTACCAGCAGCCTCTTTATCCATAAAGATGATGTGAACAAAGCAAATGAAAAAGAAATAAATACATAGAAAAATAGAATACAAAAAGAATAACGTAATAAAGAATAATAAAGTTTTATCATATGAGAACAATCACCTGAGAAAAACACAGAGTTGGGAAAAAGAAAAAATCACAAGGGTTATAAACGGTAATTCAAATATAATTCTTTTCATCTTTTGCATTCAATATTGCACATTATAGCAAAGTTATGGAAAACTGCAACCTACTGCACGCGTGTACAGAAACGTTTGCTGAAACAGCAAAGTGCAGAGAACAAATTCATGTGCAGTTTTCTGACATTCATATTTGCTATCTTTCCCTGCTACACATTATTTATAACCAAAGAGTAAAACCCTGGACACAAATTAGGGAACTTAAGTACATTTATTCACAGCAAAAATAAATGACTACTCACTGATCAGGACTAACATAGCCTTTATATTATGTCAATTAAATAAACAATACATTTACATCAATATAAATCTGAACACACTAAAACAAATAAAAACTGGCTACCCTAAGAAAATGTGCAGGTCAACTGAGAAGTGCAACAATGCACTGTATTTAAAAAAATGCCACACAGTACAAAGTGACAATTGTGTCAGTTCTGCCCACAGAGGTCAGTGTAACAATGAAATGAGACATTACGTTCCATCCAACTTAAAACACAGTTTTTGATTTTGCTTTTACTGCTCACGTTGCTGAGAGGTGTTTCCTCTTTGGTGTTTTCCAGTTCGCAACGTCACCAAAACCATTAGAAAAGTCCTTTTTTTAGGAAGTAACTTACTCTCGGATGACGCGCTGTACTTCACCAGTAAAACGACTCTAATGATGAATACTTCCTCGAACACGTAAAAGTCACAAGTGTGACTGAAATGTTGACACCATCTATGTGTATCAGTGTCTGGTGAATCACTGACATCCGTGGACCCTGGCTCTTCATGCCTTATATGTAGCCAGACTGTCATAGTTGTAGCATAACTTCAACTGGCGTAGAGCTTTGGTTCCAGTTCAATAAAAAAAAACAAGTCTAATGTTCCTCTTTAGCACTCAAGATGTTTCTTTTCTTGTAAGTTCATTAAGAAACGTTACCTCCCTGGAGAAAAACGTAAAGGAAAAAAGGGGAAAGGTTTTAATTTGCTGAGCTCTTCAGTTTACATGTATTTAAGTTAACTGTGTATAGTATACATTGACTTACTCTGTGCATGTGTTTACTCTTCCCTCTACTGCACCTGGAAACCAACAAAAAGACTGATTTGAATATAATACACATTTCTATAGAGTCATTCATACTGAACTCTTTATATTCTTACAAACATCTATGCAAAAGATACTTTGTGATATATGCAACTTCTTTTCTTACCTGTCTGTCTTTTCTTGTATTTATGACGCAGCCATACCCCCATAACAATGAGGACACCCACCATGAGACAAACAACTACTGCTACTATCACATACGGACTGTATGGCGTAACAGTGTTGTGCACGTGATTACCTACACATGAGAAAAAAATGTAGATCACAGTTACAATCCGGATAAGTTTGTTTATTATTATTAAAGTAAGTGAAATCAACAAAAACTCTACTTCAATATCCATGGTTACTGCAAAAGTAGATCCTAGTGTTGGCTCAGGTTTAAGACGTTTAAATTTAAAAACTCTTCACACAGATTGTGTTTGTATGCCTCTAAGATCCTTTCCACCCAGCTATAATGAGGCTATAACCTGAAGCACCAGTAGTTCATCATTGTGAGATTTTCTGTATCTAGCAAAATATGTGTGATATGAATTTAGTTTGAAGTTTTTTGGCTAAAATACGAAGAAGCTAATCCACTGTAACATCAGCCACATTTTCATACAGATTTTTGGGGAGGCCAGATGCTGAATATCTTTTTTCTCATTAGGGTCATCATTAGGTCAATATCTTAAGCTGTCTATTATTTTGGTTTAAAACCAGATACAATTAGAGATAATTTGTAATTGATAGCAAGCTTAAAAAGCATAACCAACACAGTGAACATGATAAACATAAGTCTGCATCATGAATTTGGTTTTGTATTATGTTTATCATGTTCACCAGCTTAGTTATGTGTCTTCCACCAGCTCCTGTAACTCAAACAATCTTTCAGTACTGAGAGATTATAAAAAGAGGTCCATTTAGACTTTCTGAGAAAATACATGTTTCTGTGGTTTATTTAGCAGAAGCACATGCGCTAAAATTAGATTGCAACATACAGTAGCAAGCAAAATTATGTGAAGCCTTTGGCATTTCATGGTTTTCTACATTAATTTGTCATGAAATGTGATCTGATCTCATCTAAGTCAAGTGTATTAACAAATAATAATAATAACACAAAAAAATTCAGATCCTTTATATCTGTATTGAGAACAACCATAAAAATCAGTTCTGTAGTTGTGGATCAGAGGAATTTTAGGTCATTCTTCCAGACAAAACTGCTTTAGCTCTGTCATATTCTTTAGATGTCTCATGTGTGGCCGTCTTTAAGTTGTTCCATAGCATCTCTATTGGTTTGAGGTCTAGGATCTGACTTGGTCACTCAAAAGGTGAATTTAGTTTTTCTGAGGCCATTCTGTTGTAGCCTTGGTCTGGTGTTTTGGATCATTGTCCCGCAGCATCACCCAACTTGTACAGAGTTTCAGCTGATATACAGACATTCTCACATTATCCTGAAGAACGTTTTGATTACACTTGGGAATTCATCTTTCCCCCTAATCCATGTAAGCTGGCCAGGTTCTTATGCAGCAAAGCAAAGCAGGCCCTAATCATGATGTTTCCTCCACCTTACTGCCGTTGGTATGAAGTTTTAATAATGATGTGCAGTGACTTTTCTTATGCCAAATGTAGTGTTTCTTATTCTTTTCAAATTGTTGAAAAAAATAAGCAACTGTTCCATGTGGCATGCAGAGGATTTTTAATCAGCTTAAACTAGTTATGAAAGTCAACTACATATGTTCAAGTCCAGCTGAAGCACAAGGCACCGATTCCCAGCACGAGAGGCGAGCTAATCAGCATGAGGGAGATTGGCCGTTATTGTTCTCAAAATTACACCAGACATTTAGCTGCGTCTGAATTAGACGACTGTGCGACAGTGCATAATTACTCTTAGTTTTGTCTGTCCACAAAACATTTTGCCAATACTGCTGTGCAGTGTCAATTTGGCAAACTTCGGGTGTGCAGCAATGTTCTTTTTTAGTAAGCAGCAGCTTCCTTCGAGGTGTCCTGCTGTAGCTCCAATTAGCTTTTTTGAGGTCATTTTATGCCAAATGAATGCAAAAAAAACATACATTTCCAGAAGGTTCACATACTTTTTCTTGCCTATGTAAATGTGCAAGTCTAGTAAAGATTTTTAAATGAACTTTCAAAGGCAAATATTGTGCAGAGAAAATGCATATTAATTATTTAGTTATTTTAGCATCTTGGTATACAACAAACATCACTGGAATGGGTGGAACTCATTTTAACCAGTTCATGTCCTGACAGTTGCAAAAAAGTAACCAGTGACTAAAGCTGTAAAATAAATATGGCAAAGTAAAAGTATGTTTCTATGCAAATACAAGTGACAATAACATATAATGGAAATACCCCAGTATTGTACAAGTTTTGAGTAATAGTATTTGAGTAAATGTGCAGTGATATTAGATTAATATTTTAATTGCTACTATCCTTATTTAAAGAGATGAGGCTAAATGTACAGCTGAGAAAACTCTGTTTCAGATCTTAAGTTCTTAACATTGTCCCAGACATCAACAAGCTTTTGAAAAAGGTTTTTTTCTTTCCTGGAAGACTGGGGAATTTGACTGAACTGACTACACCTACTTAAAATCAGGATTTTGGTATTTGTTGTTACCATTCTGCCATTAGCAACATCCTCACAGAGCATGTGCAAGTATTAGTCATTTGTATGACCTCTAAGTCTCTTTTTAGAAATACACAAACAAACTCTTTACAAGAAAAGCCAACATTCAAGATGTAAAGAATAGGGACAATGTGTAAAAGGATGCAAAATTTCCCTCTCTTATTCCTTTAAAAATAGTCACCAAAGCGGATCTATGCCAAGGGGTTTCCATTGCCTTTCACACTTCCCAAAACTTGCCCAGCTGTTGAAAACGTAAAGCACATTCTGGAAAAGATAGCATTAGGAGTGGTGTTTTTTGAGTTCACTACTCACAGACTGAGAATGTGTCTGAGATGATTTCTCCCACAGAGCAGCTAAGAAACTTCAGTTCTCCATTGGAGCAGTTGAACTGTGCTGTGCTGGAGCTATTGAACATCTTGTTGGCTGGATCAGGCACTTCACTGTTGTTCAAAACCCTCCACATCCGACTGCTTGAATTCCTGTTCACGTTTACATCAAACTTCATCTTGGTCTGTGGGTACCCGCCATGTGAGGCACATGTCACCAGGCAACTCAAGCCACCGTCTTCACAGGACGTGATAACTGTAGGTTTGCTGTAGTTGGCTAGAAGAAGGAGAGACATGAAGAGAGAGATGAAGTTAGACTCTTACAGGATGATGTTTTGTTTAACAGTTTAGACAATCAAATAGTTAAAATATTATTTAACATACTCATACCTGTGACACTTAGGCGTATGTCAATTGTAACAGTATTTTTAGTGTCACTGTACTGGATATGGCACTGATAGTCCCCACTGTGTGAGGTGTTCAGTCTGTACATGTGCACCATGTTCTCACTGCGGTTCACTTCTGTGTTTTCCCATGGTTTGGTATCGTGTGGCATATCTTTGAATGCATGGTAGCCATTCACAAATGTGCTGCCCCTTTGAAAGTAGAATAAACGAACTGTCCTTTGATTGTCAACAGAGCAAGGAAAAGTCACATTTCCACCAATCTCCCCATGGATTTGAATGGGAGCAGCACTTTCTAGAAAAGAAATGTAAGCAAAGGTTGTGGGTTAGAGCATCCTGAGAAGTCTTTCATAAAACAGAAGGAAAGTGGAACACAATCTGAATGTTTGATTTGGCAGCATTTTCATGAAATAGACAACATTTAGGTAACTGAATGGGAGTGTGTAGAGAAAAACTAACCATCTTTGCAGTGTAATTAAAACGACAAAAAGTTGGGACAACATTTGGTTGCTTTATTACTGAGTCAAGCAAGAACGCTGATTGTTGATTGATGCTGCATGTCAGACTGTTAAATCAAAATGGTTTACTATCTTGAAGCAAAGTATGATTACAGTTCTTACTTTATAAAGTGAGTGAATGCGAAGGTCAAGGGTTTAGTGTTTTGGTGAGAGTCCCGCTTTGTGACGCATTAGACTAATTTCAGTTCCCTTTTAGCCAAGCTGCCCTTTACTTTTGTGTAAAATGCACAACTAGTAGTGTCCCTTTCATGTCATGTCTGGCCTAATCTAAAGGTCACAATTTAAACGGGATGTTACGGTAAGCTTAAGGTGTTTTACAGTTGTTTTAAATTTTTCTCCAACACTTGAGAAAAAGGTCTATGTCTTGAGCTTTCTAGATAATCAGTGTCTTTACCAGAGAGTTACCAACTTTTGCCTGAAGTTTGACGATGAGCAATTGACTTATTTTCATGCATCACATCTATCCTACTGATAACAGAAATGGGGTAGGTGAAGACAATGGGGATGTGATAGTAAACTTATTGAGGAATTATTAGAAAAGGTCCAGGTAATACACTTAGCTGACTTCTTGCTGAGGGTTAGAAGATGGATACCACTTACAAACAAACTCTACAATTAGCTCAGCACAAAGTCTGTATGCCAGGGAAACAGTCTGTCTGGCTCAGTTTCCAGGAAAGCGGTTGCCTTGTCTTACTGGTTACTGTGACAGTCAGTAGTTGGCACTGATATTTTCATGTTCAGAGCAAGTTTAGTGATGACACTAGTCTGTGTTCCTATAATCTCCTTAGATAAACAATTGTTTTTGTAAGTATGTTATTGATGAACCGACGAGACAGAACTGCTCACCTGAGCTAGAAAAGGTCCCCATTCCAGTCGAAACCAGAACCAGCAGCCAGAGCCTTGGGAAGACAGGAGCATAACATCACTACAATGACTGTTTACATGGCACAGACTAAACCACAAATATGTCCTTATGGTTCTGTTCCAAGATATAGCCTACTTGAGAAATAGTTGAGCTCACTCTGGAGCCAAATGAGCTCATAATGACTAAGACCTGACTAGACTTACTTCTTTCCCTGTCATGTCATGTAAACACATTTCTGTCTGGATACATATGGTGCATATCATGTCAATAGTTCCTCCACAAGGAGAATCCAACTTAGAGAAAACAGCTAACAACTTCCAGAGTTAAAAACAGTGATTCTTATGGTGTGTGTCTGTGAGACCATGAGTAATAGATTGATGAGCTGTTCAGTGTACCCCTAGTCTCACTCTGGAAAAAAGACTTAAGAGTATAGCTAATGTACAGATTGATGTTTGGAGGATGTTCTCAGTGTCGATAATGGTAATAGTAATAATCTGGCTGCATGTTCAGTGATTTTCATCTCTACTACTACTACTAATGTCAATAACAGGATTATATCAGTATTACTCCATCCAAGGTCAAGCTGGTTCCTTTACTAACATATTTCTTTAGAGCTACTAAGAGGGTGCAGACAATTTGCAAATACTTAACAAGCAGTTCATATCATTGTAATGTATACTGCCAACATTTCAAAAGAATGATAAGAAAAGGAGCGGTACTCACTGAAAATACTTCAGGTTGCAATTGGATGCCTGTTCAAAGAAAAAACAAATGTGTATTTTCATGCAATTTATTATTAATTAAATCAGTGAACAATAGCATTAATCAGACAGAAATCCACTGGAGTGGCACGTTCATGGTAGAGCACTCATGCAGCAAACAATAGTGTCCTGTGATGCAGAGACAATGCCCTGTGGTGCAGAGACATGTTTCATTTGTATCATTTGTCTGTGCATCAGATTTGATTTTGGGTGATTTTTAGCATTTTTTTAGCAAATGAGCAGCTGATTTGGTGATTGTTCTTTTTTTCATTACGTAGTAGAACCCATGGATTTATACACAAATAAAAAATGATCCTATCTGAAATATATTGACTATCCACAGTGAGACTTGTGTGGGAAATAAGTTCTCTCATCCTGGAAGAACACACCCAAAAGTGTTTTTAACAGATAGCAAACTCTAGGAAAGTCCCAGTGAGTAGTATGAGAGACTGGTTGTTTCTGTTGTGTAGGGGGGTGTATTCCTGTTCCTGCATGGGGAATAACTTCAGACTTGAGACAGGACTTCAAGTTTTAAATCGTTTTTATGTGGTGTCATAGAACGCAAGTTCTAAAAGTCTCAGATAATGTATAGATTCAGATAATATATATTTATAAAAACAATTTCTTACTTTTTAATTAGATAATTTAATTTAAAAAGTATCTAAAAGGTCTGCTGAGTGACCTAGAACTTCAGGAAATTCCCAGGTCAAAAACAATATCTGAATTGTTTCAGTTGGGATAGACATTGGCATTACAGGACAATTACAAACAACATTTAAAATGTATGACACATTTTGACTCCTTGGATAACCCCAGCCCATCCACCCCCCCCCCCCCCACACACACACACACCCACACCCACACCCCCACACACACACCCACCACCACCCCCAATCATACACTCAAATTAACTGTAGAAATTACATAGACTGATTTTAGACCATGGAGAAAAGTTCTTTGTACTAAATCTTTGCACTGAAAACACCAGTTAACTGAATTTAAGTTAAAAGAAATCACTGGAGAAGAAGCGAGGACGTCAGGGAAAACACCTTTTTATAGAGCACGTGTCGTGATGAATGGCCTTACCACTTGTGTCCTAAACCGAAACTACAACAGAGGGAATTCCCAAAGGCAAAGTAATTACCTAAACTCTTGTACATGTTTTAGTTTCAGGAAAAGTGATACCAAGTAGATTAAGTAAGTGATTTTAATAAAGTGGAATTATTGATCATCATCATGAGATAGATATAATAATAAAAACAACTTACATCACGCCTTTTACAGTAACTGAGCAATCAAAACAGTAACTTATTTATTTTTGTCACTGCTGTCACTTTGCTCATCTGCCTGTTAGACCTATGAATATTAATTATCCAATCTAATAATATTACAACTGTGCATTAAGTGCCACTTTTGTAAAAACTATGTGTTAATGTACTTTGTTGAGACAGGTGACAGGTGTTAGGAGGTGTCAGTGTTGCAGCTACATTTTGATGTATCATACTGCATTATATCAAAAGATAGTCCTACTTTTTGTCACTTTATATAGGGGTGAGAGGTGAATTTAAGAAACTGCATGCATCCCCTATAAGTAACTAAACTTAACAGGCTGTTCAAACAATGAGAACAATAAGTAGTAGTGTGGGGAATCCCACGTGGTGTAACCTAATTTATAACATCTGTATTGACCTGTACTGTTTCACTCCATGTGCATGTTCTTGTACGAAAGCAAATACCTTCCTCACACACTTAGTTAGGCTTGTCTCACGCGAGTTTCGCATCTGTTTGCTGTGGGAGTTCTGTGATTCTTCATGCAGAAAACAGGACTGCAAATAATCATGTAGTGTGAAAATACTCAAACTGAGACAACAACACAACCTGACTGTCATGACTTCTGCTAAACGACATGTTCCAGGAACTCAAAAACAACTGTAGCACAATTAAAAATCAGGCTTTTTCCGGTTTGGATTGACACAAATAAATGCCAGAGGTTCGCCTTTCTCTGTGTTCAATAGTCAATCAAGTATTTCTTCTACACAGAACATATAGTTAATACAGAACTATCTTCCTTGGTGAAATTACATGAACAATTACATTACAAGTTACTTGTCAAAGTGACAAAAATAATGTTTTCTAATCAGGCTTATGGAAATATAGGAGGCAAAACAAACTTACCATGTCGCTGTCTTACCCACTGTTGCTGCTGTGAAAGTATGAAGGCATGGACTTCCTCTTCAAGCTAACAAGCTCATGGGTGGAGCTACAGTATGAGTCATTTGTCTTTTTTATCTTTTTTTTTTTTTTTAAACACCCATGATTAAAAGGCTGACGTCAGTCTGAGCTTTAGTTAAAAGCTTTATTTTATACATAATGCAATACAATAATGTGTATAACTGATTTTGAATGTATTCCCATTTAACCAGTACAACCATTGTAACTTACCGTAGAGCACTTTGAATTGAAGTTTTACACAGCATTATGTTACTATTAGAATTGTACATGTGTGGGTGTGTATCAGTGTGGGCGCGCGCATGTATTTTAACGTTCGCCACATTTATAGTGTCGTCACACAAGACACCAGTTAGCTTTAAAAACTTCCCGTTTGCTTACCAACTCAGACTTGCCTACCCATGTGGTCTGTGTTCTTTGGAAGTTATTGCAATAATTTCCCTTGACAGCAACAATCGTGTTGACTCCTAATTGCGGGGGAAGAAAAAACTGAAGTTCAGAATTGGCCATAGTTGAATGACCCAGTCAACAATCACCAAGCAGTTTTTCTATGGACCCGACTTAAGTTGTTGTAAAATAAGCCACAAGCAAGGAAACAGTCTTTGCTCATTTTCCAAACTACGGGTAAAGTTTGCTTCAGTCTAGCTGTAAAAAGCTGTAATCTTAAGATGTTTGCTCACTACACGACACCTTCAATAAATTCACAACAGCAAATGGGGCATAGTTAGTTGAGATGTGAAACCAGTGTATTTCCTTACTGTGAGAAGTTTTTGGTTTTCAGTTCAGATGTGTCTGACAACATGTGTACTCTTGTAATTTCTCTACTGTAAAAGGAGAAAAATCAATCCACTGATACAGGGCAGTAGTAAACCTGCCATCTAGTCTGTTTTGGGGTCTTAATTTGTCAATATATATTTAACCTTTTTAGCTGTAACACTAACCTCTTTCGAAACAGTGGCACCAAAGTGGCCACTGCTGCCATTTAACTAATTTATTTTTCCTCACTGTTGTTGTTTTTTTTATTTTAACAATCTCATCCTTCACATGATGGTTTATCCGTAGAGGTCAGTGTGTTGTGATTTTGTGTGTGGTTTGGAGTAAGATAGGTGCTTGTGACCTGTGGCTTTGGTTACAAAGTGATGTCTTTTACGGTTTGTTGCAGGTGTTTAGCCATTTTCTCAGAGACTTACAGTATACTCCTACATGTGGTTTGATCAAAACAGCTTTGCTGCTAACCACAGAGCGTTTCATATTCATGTTTTGATCTTCGTTCTTCTGTTGCATTGTACAGAGCATCATTTCACTTCTGTTTTTCAATTTGCTTTGCTGTCTGTCTGATGACTGTACCTGTAAATGATCAATTTTCATTACCCACTTTCATTCCCCTCAATCACATTCAGAAAGTTTATATTTTAAAGGTTATAGTCTTCATGACTCACTACGCAAAAGAATTTTATCCATTGTCAACTCACAGAGGTTGTCTATGAACTCTGGTTCACAGCTCACAAGTTCTTCTTTTTAACTTTCATTGACCTCACAACACTTTCCACTGAAGTAAAGGAAAAGTGTCTACAACCAAAAAGTATATTTCATCAGTAAACACCCATATCTACATTTTGGAAGGGATCTATGACAGCTGGGTGGACAGCAGGAAAAATGTTATGGGGGGTTAGTAGTCAGCATAAAGCAGTGGCTGAGAGTAGTAATCCCCCAGGAGGAGTGTAAATAATGAACTACTGTTTTTCTGGGAAACATCCACATAACTTAGGGAAGATCCACAAAATGGATTTCGTGGGATTCCTGGGCACCCCTTACGATAAAAAAGAAAAATATAATTTCTCACACACACGCACACTGACCAATATGTGGGATAATAATAAGAAAAAGAAATTGCGGTTGGACAGCTGCTACGGGGTTCCTGTGTCTTGTCCGAGGACACCTCAGCAAGTAGCCAGGAGGAATCGGGACTCGAACCACTCCCCCTGGGATGACTGACTCTGAGATCATGATGAAATCATCACCACATGTTCAAAAATAGTTAATATCGAAATCAGTTCTTATAATTGTGAATGATTCTGAAACTGAAAAGCAAATGTGAAAATGCTTCCCTAAACCAAAGCACATGCACAATACCAATGCTAAAATTAAAATATGAGGCATACAGTATATGATGCTAAAGAACTGCTGTTGACTACTGCCTAACAACTCACACCTTATAATTATGTATCTTAGGACTAGGACATTACATTATCATGTGTGTTGCTCCCAAAATGGGCTTGTAACCAGATGATTGTTGCAGCTATAGCTATAGCATGTAGCTATAGTAAGGAAGTGACCCACAGGCTGATAAATTCAAGGAATAGGAAATAGAGTGTAGAGTGTTGTAGTTTAGTAACACTGGTCAACTATAAACACCATCATACCTACTGGGGCAGAAAAGGTATGTGAACCTTCTAATATTTCATGGTTTTCTGCATTAATGTGTAATAAAATGTGATCTGATCTCCATCTAAGTCAAGAGTATGAACAAATACAATACATACATGTTTTTATTGAGAAAACCACAAAAACCTTTGGAATAATGATCTCAAAAAAAGCTACTTGGAGTCAGGTGTTGGCATATCTGAAGTCTTCTTAAGATAATTAGTTTGTAGTTATCTTAAGTGTGTTTGTTCTGAAGATCTGAAGGCATCATTGAAACTGGCTAACATCTGTGTTAATGAGTCTACAATAAGTAAAACATTTAACTAGCAGGGTGTCTATAGTAGGACAGTTTGCCACAGAGCACATTGATACTCAGCAATAACATTGGCAAATGTTTTATGGACTGATGAAACTAAGACTGTACTATATAGAAAGAACACACAGCACTACATCTAGTGTAAAAAGGTCACTGCATATCATCATGAAAACATCCTCCCAACTGTAAAGTATGGTGGAGGAAACATCATGATTTGGGCCTGCTTTGCTGCATCAGGACCTGGCCAACTTGCAGTGATTGGGGGGAAGATGAATTCTCAAGTGTAAAAAAAAAAAAAAAAAAAATCAGGATAATGTGAGAATGTCTGTACGTCAGCTGAAGATGATGCTACAGAACAATAACCATTCTCAGGGATACTACACACCCTGGACACTCTCTCTTTGAACTGTTGCCATCAGGGAGAAGGTTCAGGTCCATCAAAACTAGGACTGACAGATTTAAGAAAAGCTTTTATCCAGTAGCAATAACTACATTAAACACCATAAAGAACGGACCATAGTGACAGTATGCTCACTTGTGGGAGTGAGAGCTGGTCTGGAGCACAATGTGATGTGACCTCTTTGATTACTTGAAGGGTTGTTTGTGTCTTATTTTGTCTTTTGACTGTCTCTGATTATTTATTCTGTTTTTTTGTTTGTTTTTTTATTCCTTTCATTCTATATATATATGGCACAGACTGGTTGGCACCTTAATCTCGTTGTACGATGTTGCAATGACAATAAAGTTTATCTTTATCTTTATCTTTATCTTTCTTCTTTAACCCAAAACACACAACAGAATGGCTTCAGAAAAACAATATCTGCCTTTTGGAGTGGGAATCATATTTTATGACAAATTAATGCAGAAAATGCATGAAATGCAAAAGGTTTACATACCTTTTCTTGACACTGATCTCTGTGTTTTTAACTTACCATTCAAGATTGCCTGTGAATACTGATACCAGGTCTGTAATGAGGAAATTTGCAATGATGTGCAATGTTGCGCAATGCAAACATCACTGTGATGTTTACCTTAACAGTTTTGTGAGGTTTCTATTTTTGATTACAAAGGTGAGCAATATAGATCTAATCTATTCAGCTTTCTGTTAAAAAGGTGCCTTTTATTTTAAATATGTTTGTGCTCCCTATGTTTTTGAAAGTCATGTCTACAGATGAATAATGCTGATTAGAAAATTAGAGAGCAATGAATTTTGACATTTAATTTTAGATTTAGAAGTTACGTTTTCTTATCAAATAAAAAAAAATAATTTAGTTTTCACAGCTTCCAGTCTGTGCGTAAGTAATGGCGTAAGTAATGGCGTAAGTAATTGCGTAGGACTCTTGTTGCTCTGTGTCACGTGGTACACGAGGTCGTAGTTGCTACGTGGTAACCACGAAGCGTAATCTTGGAGAATATGCACAGACACGAACGACTGAAAGCTAAAGCTTCTGTATATGGATTAAGTTACAGCAAGATCTGACTGTGTTGGCAAATCGGTATGGAACCAAAGTTTCATTTAGTTTGTCACCATACTGAACTCAAGCTGGGCAGCTAAAGGGCTTCACTTGAATTTTCAGAGGCAGTAAGCTAACTTTAGCTTGCTAGTTGATGCTTTTTCTTCTCTCCCATAGCCACTGATAAAGATGCCTTGAATGGTGCACCATATCGTTGCTAACTTGTTGCAGTATTGCTCACAGAAATAGGAGAAGCTCTGTGAACAAATAAGACTAAAGGCTAAACCCATCCTAGTTCGGTTAGCGGTAGCGGTAACGTTAACGTTTGTTAAGCGTTAGCTCATTTACCATCGTAGCTAGGCTAAGTTATCGTTTAGTAGCGATATCGGCTCTGATAATACTGGTCAAGTAGTCGTATTAGGACAGACACAATGAGCCAGGGATTGAGTTTGACTAAAGCTGATTTACTTTAAAGCTGGTCTACTCTTTTGCTTTGGGGTCGGCAGAAATTATGTCAGGTTAAAAAAGTGAACGACGCCAGGTGGGGGTAAGTGAAGTTATGCTGCATTTGATGCAACGTCCGAGCTCTGATATTAGTGAAGCTATAATAAGATCCAGTAGTTAGTATGAACAAGTCAGATTGTTTGATGCTGCAACATCTTAAACAGATTGTAGGGATATATATCTATATAGATAGATTTGAGTATATTTTTACATAATTACTGCCATGTCTCTACCATGTTGTAAGGTTCATTGTAGTTTTTTTTTTTTTATTAAGTTTTCTCAATTAAACTGTTTCAGCTGAAAGATGTCACACAGTTCCGAAGATGCTCGCAAGAAGTTTATCCTGACTACAACTGGGAACTTCCATGGGATAAAGCCTTTGCCGTCTTTGACTGACAGCCCAGAGTTGAATAACTTCTTAGACGATGGAAATGAATTTGTTCTGTCCATTAGCCGACACGACAATGACCTTCACATGGCCAACAAGGTATAATGTTAAATGATGAAGGTGTCTTTATGATGTTCTAAAGATTGTTTAAATGAATTTTCATCATTTGATTCTCTTCTGGCAGATTGAAGCTTCAGGGGACAGTAAAGAGAAGGTATTGGTGTTCTTCAAACTGCATCCAACGGTGATCACTGAAGATAACCTTCACCAGAGCCTGCTGGTGTCTTCCATGCTGGAGTCTCCCATCAACACCTTGTACCAGGCTGTCAGACAGGTCTTTGCACCTGTACTACTAAAGGTGAACTTGTTATTTGTTGAAGAATTTCTTAGTGAACACCATTCAGATGCTTTAAATAGTTTCTTCTAATTATTTTATAAATATTTTTGGCTGTCCAAATAATTTTTCAAAACAAGTCTCTGCTTTTTTCTCCCCTAAGGATGAGCACTGGCGTTCAGCATTTGACCCTAAGCTGGCAGACCTGCTAAATGAGCTGGAACGTGGGCTGGGATCAGTAGTCCGCCAATGTGGAGCACAACCTTCGGCCAAGAAGGGCCGCATGGAGGAAGATGTTCTTGGTATGCTTAAATATAGTTTTGCAGGAATTCCACAGGTCAGGACAATAGTAGAAACAGAAAGGTAATACATAGTTTTTCAAACATTTTAATTTGGAGAGAATAAAACATTATGTGCACCACTTGGTAACATATTTTGTTGGTCTGCATGAAATTAAATTGTTATTTGTGGAAAGGTTTATCTTTACTGCCCAGAGATAGATGGATAGGAGAGATGTTGATTTTCTACTCCACACAGGCATCCTGACTCCCAGTGATGAGTTCCTGTACTGGGCTGATCTGTCTGAGTCTGCAGAGAAGAACAATCTGAGAGAAAGGGCGGCGTATTTCAATGAGCAGTTTAAACCCTTACAAAAGGTACCTATGCTGACAAGTTATTATTTATAAGGATGTTTTATGTGTAAAAAAAAAAAAGAATAAGTTGATTTACTGTGTATCATTTCTGTATGAATATATAGTGTTTGATAATTGCAGTACAAGTATTATTGAAATTAATGTGTTACTCTACCAAAACAATAATTCTAAAGAAAAATTGGTGAAAGACAGCTATCATATTGTTTTATCTTGAATCGTTTAAGAACCTTAAAATTGTAAGTATTAATATTCTTTGAAATACTGTTCATATTTACTGTGACAGAGTTGAATAATAATTCTTGAGAATCTGATGTGTGACATTGAAATGAGAAAACATTAAATATGAAACACCAAATGATCTCTTTGCCTATTTTTCCACTAGGAGTATGGTGGTCTTGATGGCTTGTCTATGGTTGATGTTGGGGATCTGGTGGAACAGAGCAGAGACGCGCTGGATGATGTTTGGAGGCAGACTGATTTTGAACCTTATCCAGAGTCACGCATGGTTCGACTCATGGATGTCATCGGTAGGACTGTCTGACAATCAATCAGGACGTTTTTATTATGCTATGTTACTGTGTCTTCACTTACTCTGGCTGTTCATGTCTTTTTGGACTTTTTGTTTTCTTAAGAACCTGTTCGCATTGTATGCATTTACAGAAGCAGCCTTTGAACCTTTTGGAAGTTTCAGTTTCTTCATACATATGATCCAAAACATAGTTGAATTTTAATGTCACAAGAACAAATTAAACATATCAGGCAACCAGCCAGAAAATCTGAAAGCCTAATCTAACATTACTCTCCGTCTATAGTTTGCTCAAAGCCATATGGATAAGCTAAAAGAAAAGTAGAAACATGTTCTGTGGAAGGAGGAAACCAAAGTAGATTTTTTTACTTAAATGAGAAGTGTTATGTCTGGTGAGTGGTCAGGTTCACTTGCTTGTGCCCCACACACATATTTAAGATTGGATAATTTTCTGCATAAATTAATTTATTTTTTTATTTTTCATATGTTAACCTGGCTTGCCTTGGTAGCCCATCTAGTTTTAGGACTTAAATATTTATGTTTTTTGCACAAATAGAGAAACCTTTCTATGGTTCACAAACTTTCAAATGCCAATATACAGTACATGAAAATACTTAAATGTTGACCTGGTGTGACTGATATTCTACACTGACTATAATCTAAAAAAAAAACAAACACAAAAAACAATGCATTTCCACCAACTAAAAGTAATTCGGCAGTCTAGAGTAATGTGTGCATCCATAACCTTTCTATATATGATGTACGCTGCAGTTTTGTTATCCTTTCTTTTGTCGTTGTTTGTTTCTTTATACATGGTCAAGGTGGTGCCCTGGGAAGGTATGTCCAGAGGAAGCTAAGTGATCTTAAAATCTTTGAGGAGCCATTTGTATCAATGAGAGAGAACCTGAGAATGGGTGTTAACATCTGTGAGCAGTGGGTGCTATCTTGTGAGCATCTGACTGGACAGGTACAGTATAGAGGAGATCAGACTGGAGAAATCTTGGTTGGTTCAAAATCAAAATACAAAAAACACCTTTCCTATTAAAGTGCTAATATGCCTCACAAAAGAACAGTCAGTTTGAATTTGATAAACACTGAAATTATATTTACATTTTCTCAGGTGTGGAAGAGACATGCCCCCCACCCATGGAAGGGAAATAAGCACTGCCCGCAAACACTTCATTCTCTTGCAAAGAGACTGGAAGAGGTTGGTTCATGCTTAAGCATTTTATATACAGTAAAAAAAAGAAAATATATATATAAAACAGAAAAAACAGCAAATTTCTAATTTTACACTTTATGCTGTGCTCCAATGGTGACGTGCTAAAAATACATCAGTGTGTATCCTTTTAGTTGTCTTTTTCCTTGTTTCTGCATTTTTCTTGTTTCAGCATTTCACATTTAAGAGAAATTTCCACTTAATTTCCGTTTCTTTTTAGAACAAAATGAGGAAGAAAAAGTAAACCAGAAAACGTCTTTTGCGACACACTTTGTTTCTTTTATATATAGTAACATTGCTCAATTAATAATTCTCCTTGTTAAATACCTTATTGATGTTTGAGTGTAGGTTACACCTGTCCTATCTTTTGACATAACATAAACATAACTAAAAATAACTAAACTTGATGGGTTTGAAGGGGTCAAAAAAACATCCTCCTTGCCAGTTGTATGTTAAGTGTGGTAGTAAAGGATTTTACATGAAGGTGTGTCTGATTGCCACATGTTGGAATTTCTCTGTTGTTTTGAATCTTTAAAATCTTTTGTATTGCATTATCCATATACAGATTAAGCTACAGTAGAAAATGTAAGAAGTTGCAATTCATATCATAAACTGTGAGCCTGATAATCAGATACTATACATACCTGACATGTAAATACAGTGAACTGTCCGTTTACCAGGTGGTGACTATGCGTGTGGTTCATGAGAAACTGCTGCGTTTGCTGCCAGGAGGGAAGCAGCAGGCTCTGACTGCAGATCGTGTATTTGAACCTTTTTCTGGACTCAACCCTCTGCACTATAACCCTTACACTGAGGTTACTAGTTTTACAGACTTGTTCATGTGTACACAAACACCTCTTTTACCTGTTTGCGTCACTGCATCTACATATTTTCTAGGCCTAGTCTATGACTGTCTACTGTATGTTTTTGTAGCCTCTTTGGAGAGCAGCAGTGACTCAGTTTGAGCGCCTATTGGCTCCATCAGAACAGGAAGTCGCTGGCAGACTAAAGAGCTATATTGCTGATGTGCAGGACAACCCACAGCAGGTAATAAAACACACTGTTTCAGCAGGTCAAGTTGTAAAATACTTTGTATGGGTGTGTATGGAATATCATATTTATGGCATATTTTGACTTCTTTTTCCTGTTTATGTGTGTTCATGTCTGTCTAGCTGTTGCAGGTATTTCAAAAGCACAAGGAGTTAATCAAACGTCCCACCATCAACAAAGAACTTCAATCAGAGAGAGAGACGCTACTGGCCAGACTACTGGATTACAACAAGGGTACATACTGCAATTTCGTCGCTTATGTTTTATACGACAGTATATTTTTGTCTTTAGACACAGCAGCAGAATATGGAAAGATAGATAGATAGATCGATAGATAGATAGATAGATAGATTGATTTCAGTTACCCCTCACAAGTAACTTGTTTTAGTTCCATCCAGACTGTTGAATAATGTTGAGTAATTTCTGAAAATTGCTGTATTTACTTGATGATTTGATTGATATGAAAATGCATTAGTGGTATCTGCACAGAGAACATTTCAGTCACATCTTTCAGTCGCTGGTCTCACGCTCATGTGATGGCACCATGGCACTTTTATAATAATACACTGGCTAACAGCTTACATTTTATTTAGGCTTAAAACCCCTAAATGGTTTGCCGGCTTGTAACTCTTCCACTCCTCCTGAAGTTAGAAATAAGTGGAAAACACACTTCATCAGGTGACAGGGAAAGGCAAATACTAATGTTCTAAAAAAAAAAAAGAACAAAGGTTGTACCAGGAAGTTGGTTGTGGTAATTTCACAATTCAACATTGTCATGCGCTGATACAAAGCTTGTGGAGGAAACCGGAATTTAAAACACAATGCCTAAATGGCATAATTTGACCCACAGGCATAATGCACATATATTTAGACATATTTTTTTTTTCTATTTTTATACACAGCTATCTTAATTTTGTTTGAGAGATCCCACCGTGCCATATTCTGAAATAAAAGTTTTTGTCTAACAGAGATCTATAGAAAAAGTCTGACACACTATTGTTCATCGTCTTTGACCCCTCTCTGCTCTATTGATTTTCCCAGGCCTAAAGATTGACTTTGAGAGTCGTTGCCATGGGGGCCCTGGAGAAGAGTCTGGGCCACTTATTGGCAGGAATCTCCCAGAGGTGGTTAACAAAATTGTCTGGGTCCGACAGCTCATACATAAGGTAACTGAGCATGTATGTTTGTCTTATGCACTCATGTGGACACATGCAGTATATCATATGTGGCTGGCCACCAAAAAGCATGTACTGTACTTTGTGGCTTGTTATTGGGAATGAGAATTGTTTTTCATCAGATAATTAGACTGTAGAATTTTACTAATGTTACAAATACACAAATCCATATGACAATGAAAAAAATATAATAATAATAATAATATAATAAGAATAATCAATATTCATAATGAAAAAAATTCCTAATTTCTTCATTACAAATTCAATATTTTAATTTTTCCTTTATATTTCTGTGCATGCATTATTTCTTTAGGTGGAGGACTCTGTCCGCATTGCTGAGGCTCTGCTCCCAGACCTGTCCGGGTTCAAATTATTCCTGCATTTCTGTGATGACCTGCTGGAAGTTCTAAGGGCGTATGAGCAGGAACAGTTTGAGGATTGGTCAAGAGATATACTCTCTGGACTGACTGATTCAAAGTCAGGGATCAGGTTGGAAACACTGCACATTGTAACCATTTACATTTAGTCATTTGGCAGATGTTTTTATCTAAAGTTACTTACAAGGCAAGCAAAATGTCTAATGCAAGGAAAAGAACTTTAAAGTATTTAAAAAGAAGTGTTTCTGCTTAAGGTGTAAGTGCAAAACTTTTTTTTTAAATTTAAGTGCAGATAAAGTTGTTGAGAAGGGAGTGATAAAACATACAGAAATCTTCAGAACACCGAATTGATTGTAATTTAAGAGATGAAAGTAATTTATATTCTATGTCCGAAGAATATCTTAGACAGCCAGATTTATTTTATTGTTAAACTCCTTTTCATTTGTGAATGTACATTTACTTGCCTTATGTACAAAAAGGGGTGATGAGCTGAGTGTAAGCTCTATCCTGTCTAACTGCAGTGTAAATGTCTTCCTCTAGTCTCCAGGCCAGTAATCGTGTGATGGAGCTGGACCACGTGGATGGCAGGCTGAAGATCCAGTACTCAGACAGACTGGTTAGCCTGCTCAGGGAGGTCAGGCAGCTGTCTGCCCTGGGTTTTCCCATCCCCGCCAAGATTCAACAGGCTGTGAATACTGCAGACAAATTCTACAGACAAGCTATTGTGCTAAAACAGGTCACATTTTTTTAAATGCTCTTTTGTACTCACATCTTCACAAATTGCTCTTTTGTACTCACATCTCTTGAAACAGAAACAATTTTTTGATAGCATGTTTTTTCTACTTGACTTAGATTTTATTTGCTTGCCTTGTTCCTCACTTGTAAGTCGCTTTGGATAAAAGCGTCTGCTTAATGATTAAATGTAAATGTAAATTTCATTTATTTCTCTTTATTATAGTTTGTATCATGTTTATATTGTAACAGAGTGTTTCTACATTAAAGGTGGCACATTTCTACAACACCATTGACCAGCAGATGATTCCCTCTCAGAGACCCATGATGCTGGGTCTTGCCCTGGCCTTTGAACAGGTCATCAAGGTACCTTCTATGCTTTACATGTTTATTTCTGTAAAAAAAAAACCTCTTAATTATAATGTGATTATAATTATAATATTTTTGTTTAAATTTTAAATGTTAAAAAAAAGGTAGAACATGTGAGCATGAATCATGCAAAACATAGAAGTATCATCATGTTGTGTACTTTTTTTTTAGTTAGTAGAAGTAGATAAGAGGAAGAAATAGTTAATAGTAATAGCTATTACATTTATTTACCACAACAACATTTGAAATGTGAGACTCTGTTGTTACTAGTCAACTTGATTTATGGATTTACGTAAACATGCAGAGATGTATCATCAGCAAACATTACTACTGGCTTTGCACATTGTGTTTGCTAATGCAAGTTTAATAATTGAAAAGGATAACTGATCATTAGAAAACCCCCTTTGCAATGATGGCAACACAGCTGAAATCGTACCCTTTTTTTTAAAAGAAAAACATAGTAATTACTATGCCTGTTCAAACATTTAATTGTATATCGTATCGATGTGTGGTAGTGTAGATCTCGCACACATATAACCTTTCTGCTTTTCTTTGTCAGAATCCTCGATTTCAGTCAAAGGAACTGGGTAGTAAACTGCAGATCTCTTGGGACAACCCTAAGGAGTTGGATGTTTACATTGCCAAGCTGCAGTCAGTTGCAGAGAAACTCTCTGTTGAGAACAGGAAGTTACGCAAATGGCACACTGACTTCATCGACAAGGTTGTAGCTTGGAGTTATATTCTGACCTCAGAGGCTGTTAGCATGTTGCGAATTTATTTCAAAACACAGTATAAAGTTATATCACTTTAAGTATTGCTATTCTGTGTATTGTGTTCACACATTTGCATCAATTTTTGTCAGGTGGTGACACTGATGAACGTGGACCTACTACGACATCAGCTGCAATGGAAGGATGGCCTGCAGGATCTCCGAACTGGATTTGCCACTTTGGAGGCTCAGGTATGGAATACAGTCAGAACTTTGTGTGTTTGCTGCTTTACTTACACATTTTTTTTTTTTTTACAATTTTTTGACAACATTTGAACAGATCTTAAGTCTCGTTTCTGCAAAGTTCATGAGTTCATGTGTGTGTGTAGGGCATTAGGTCTGATGACATGCGGGCATGGCGACAGCACTGGAACCACCAGTTGTACAAGGCTCTTGAACACCAATACCAGACGGGACTGGAAGCTCTGAACAAAAACCTGCCTGAAATATACGTTGATCTCACTTTCAAGTCAGTCTGCACCCGTTCATTTTTCTAACGTTTCTCTCACTCTTTGCGTCTTTTCACTTTTCAGTCTTTCTTTCTTATTATACTTTTTGCGTGGGTTGTTATCTTTTTCTCTTCCTCTCACACATACTGTAAACAGTGTTTCCCCTCATTTTGAATTACTAACACTGACTTGTCACTGTGTTTTCCCACTGGTTAATTCTCAGAGCTGGCCATGACCACTACTTTTTTGTCTACTTTACTATCAGTTTCTACAAACATTTTACTGATTAGTGTGGATTAAAGAATAAATAAATAAACTTTTTCATCTCTCCTGTCCTTCTTGGGAACAGACAAGGCCGCTTGCAGTTCCGCCCTCCATTTGAGGAGATACGAGCACGCTATTTCAGGGAGATGAAGCGCTTCATCTCAATTCCAAACCAGTTCAAAGGAATCAGTACCCAGGGGGAGGATCCTATCTTCCGTGTCATGATTGATAGAAATGCCTCTGGGTTTGTCACTATCTTCAGCAAAGCGGAGGACCTCTTTAGCCGCCTGAAGGATATACAAAACAAGTTTAAGGTGCCTGAACAGATGAATTTATGTAATTCATTAATATATTCATTATTGTGACAGTGATAATTACTAACCTTCATATAGAAAGGTATATAGTGCAGTATAAGTGGTTAAGCTAGTTAACTTAATTGATTAACTTGCTTTTATAACCCTTATGGCTTTACTGTGATGCTGTATTGCAGTAGTGGTCTATGTTATTTTTTGACTGGTTTACCTTATCTGACTTTTTGCTTATTCAAGCGTTGTAATGTTCCATTGCCCCCAATTACGTCTGAAAGGACTTGGATTGCTAATGCTTTTGTATTTGCATATAGAGACAGTTTTTATTGTCACTAAATCTACACTTCACACTACCCTAACAGTACAGTGAGGTAGCACAGTATATTATCTTTCCCCAATGTGTGCAGCCATGCATGTATAAATTGTTGGGGGAACCCCTCAGCCCACACTAGACTTCTCTTTTATCTCCTTGTTTGTTTAGTTCTGTTTTTATTTAGTCATCAGCTTTTCATTATGTGTGGATTCTGTTACCTCTGACACAGACACATTTAAAATAGGGAAGTGTGTGTTGCATGCAGTCTCACTGTGATTCTGTAGCAACGTGTTTGTGGTTATATATGTATGTTGTAGGTGTGGGTGGTTCTGGGCCAGGTGGATTTAGAGAAGTTAGTGGAAAAGCATTTGAAGTCTGTGCAGGACTGGGAGAGAAACTTCAAGGCCCTGAAAGCCCGGGGGAAAGAGTCAGAACGTCTGCCCAGGTACATATCACACGTACTGTAATAAATACAAATAAATATGACAAATGTATACTTACTCAATCAAATGAACACATTTTATTCTTTCAAAACAGTTTAGAAAAGGTTAGTGACCTTACGTTCATGAAAACATCTTAATTTCCAAAAGGCGAGAAAGATCTGCAACAGCAGGAAAGCTGATATTAGTTGGTTTCAGCTATTTTGACATTTAAAGCAACTTTACTTTTTAAGAGTAAATATTAACAAACCTCTTATGCTGAGACATTTGACAGTTCAGCAGCGGTGTCACTGTAGCTCTAAAGCCAGGCATCAAACTTAAAACTGATAATTTCAAGTTTTTTTTTTTTTTTGTTCTTTGTTCAAATCTAAGGAAACTTGAACAACCCAGGCTTTGTGTTTGTGTCTGTGCTACCAAGCAGTTCTGAATGAAGCAGCTAACCCTTTATTTCCCTTGGCAGGATTAATTAATCTCTTTTATTAGTTTTGAAGGTGGAGGGCATATAATAAATAATATACCAACTACAGAAAACTTGTACATTAACAATTTAGTGATAACCACCAATCTCCTCCCTTTGCCCCTGACAGTCAGGAGAAGGTAGACTGTATCACAGTCAACTGTGAGCCAGTAAAAGCCATCATTGAGGACCTGATTCAGAGACTGTTTGATATGCTGCTGTTATCACTTAGGAAGTCCATACAAGGTAAAGTTAATCTTTTTAATTCCTGTTTTATTTTTTTACTTGTTTTTATTTGCAGTGATACATGAATTTACACCTTTTACTTTTATCAAAATATATAAAGTGATGCTGTATTTTACTCAAATGTTTTGTTCCCCATTTCAATTTCCTTTTCTGTTCTTGTTTGTTTGCCCTATGACAATCCCGTAATCTTAATTTCTCTTTTCTTTTCTGTTTCCTTTCCTCTGTGCATGTAATCTCCCTTGTTTTCAGGCCACATGCATACAATTGACAGTTTTGTGTCAGAGTCAATGGAGACCTTATCCATTCGACCAGAAAACATGGAGGATATTGCTACAGCTGGTGGCACATACAGCCAGATACTAGCCCGCAAGCCTGACGTAAGACAAACACACTGCTAAAGTCTGGCTAAGAACCTATGATGTACTAGTGCCTGAGATTTTGTGCAAACACTAGAGGTCTCTTTTACTCAATTTTTCTTGGTCAGCAAGGTGGTTTTCAGACATATGGGTTAGGTTTCCTGCACTTTGCTAACAAATGAAAATATTTGACAACTAACAACCAGCTATACTGTATGTATGTGTATAGATCCTGCCTCAATTCCAGTATGCTGAGGAGAAGAACCGCTTGCTGCGAGCAGTGGCTGGGGCAGGCTTGGACTCGCTCTCTTCTCTCAGAGCGAGGTGGGACAAACTGGAGCTCGTCATGGAGAGTCACCAGCTCATGATCAAAGAACAGGTGACATAAAATCACAAATACACATATGCAGGATCAATGTTTAAAAAAATCTCCATCTCAGTTGATGGGCAGTTTGTCTTCTTTCTTTCATGTTTTAAACCATTTACTGCAGTTATCTCTTTCTCTGTTTGTTTCACTCTTAGGTGGCAGTAATGCGGAGTAATGCTGCTGGTCGTATTGATGCCTACAGAGCAGATCTCGAGCGGTTTAGGGCTCGCTGGGACCAACTGAAACCAAAAGATGAGGTGCTTGAGAGTGGTAATCATGCTGCCCTTCTCGTGTGCCTCCAGACCATCAGAGACAAGCAGCAAGAGTTTCAGGACCTTGAGCTTGTGCGCAATAAACTCCTGTAAGTTCATTTTAATATATTGAATTTATATGATGTTTATTGCCTTCCTCTTTTTAGAACATGCTGCAGTTATACATAATGTAGTCCTGCTGTGGCCAGGGGAGCATATACTTTATATAGCATTTATATTTTTTTCTGTAGTGATTTTAGTAACCATATTAAATCTAATGTAATAATGTGAGGATTATGGCCTTGTTTCACAAACAACTTAGCTCTCCTCTCCTTTCCATTTTTGTTTCTTCAGTGAGGACTGTGCCTATTTTGACCTAGAAGCACCAGATTTCTCTCTGGCAGAACAAACTAAAAGAGACATGGAGGAGTACAGCCAGATGTGGGGTCTGTATGAAGAGTGGCAACAGGGCTTTACAGAGAAGGCCCAGGAGGATTGGATCACCTTCAGGTAGGGATTCCGGCTTAGGGGTGTCATGGTTTACTTGGAGTTGTATTTATTTTTTGTGTTAATTTGTTTGTTAATATATATGTTTCTGATGTTTTACAGGAGCAAGACATATATGTTTGAGGAGTTTCTGTTTGCCTGGCAGGACAGACTTAGGAAGTTAGAGCAGCCTACTGCCATGTCTGTTAAACTACAAGGAGAAGTGGACAAATACAAGGTAAATAATATTACAATTGAAGAATAGAAGCCTACTTTTAAAATAGTCCCTAGTGCTTGGAGGTTACATTGTTCATTGCAGTCAACAATACAAAGGCTATGGGCTATATACTGACAGTTCAATGTTTCCTTGAGCCTGTCTATGTGGTAAAACTATAGATTAGTCAGTGTACTGTACCACAGGACAAGTTGTGCAATAACCACATTCTAAATGGTTCCTATTTTGGATTGGTAAATATCATGCCAGACAGCCTTTATGAGCCTGCTATTATGCAATGACAGACAGATTTTTGTGTTATATCTGCAAAAAAAAAGGTCATAAGTGGTTTCTTGTTAAATTCAACTGTAAGTTGTGGTACTGCTGATGTGTCGATTAGTGTGAGTATTGCTCTTAAAGTGAGATTTGAATATCATACACATATGTGCAAGAAATAATTGATTCTGATTTAATAGGCCACCATGCTCCAATTCTTCATTGCTCTTTGCAGTTCTTTGTGTTTATGTCCGTGTATTTTCACACATACATATCTATATGCCTAGAACATGGTTCCAGTACTGAAGTATGTGCGTGGGGAGCACCTATCTCAGGACCACTGGTTGGACATGTTCCGTTTACTGGGTCTGCCAAGAGGAACAACCTTAGAGAGACTTACCTTTAATGACCTCCTCAATGTATCAAATACCATCATAGAAAAGGCCTTAGAGCTCAAGGTGTGTACACACACACACACACACACACACACACACACACACACACACACACACACACACACACACACACACACATATCTGTATATATCAGTATATATCTATCCATCTATAAAAAACATACATATGTTATATGTATGTTTTTAACCATACATATTGCAATAACTGTCCAAAGACATAAGGGGGCAGTAACAGGCAAGAAACTGTCATAAGAGAATGGACATTGCAGGCCCTATTTAAAACATTTACAGCCATCTTCACATATAGAATATAATTAAAGCCTGTCGTATGTTGACAATGCTGCTATTTCTGAACTGCTCATAGTTGAAATAAAAAAAATCTTTTCTGTAACTCCTGCAAATATTCCAATATTGAATTTTAACTTTGGGCTATTGGCCAACATTTTAGTTTTAATTTGGATCTTAGGTAATGCTTTTAAAAATGTGTTTGATGTTTGTGTTATGTGGCTATAAGCAATAGTTTACCTTGTAATTTGAATATTTATTTATTATCAGAATTATTTAGTAATTATAATCACTAATAATATTATATATTGAAATCATTTTGACAAAGATGGATTTTAATCCAAATCTATGCAATTTGTAATTGAACCCTCCACCTCAGTGAACAGGCACAGATTGACGTAATCATTCTATAAGATAGCATACTGGTTTTGCATTGTGCACAAATTATTATAGCTGTGTGTGTTGATTGTAGGATCTGAACAGCCGTGCCCAGGCAGAGGTGACAATCAGAGAAGCACTGAGGGAGCTGGATTTGTGGGGAGCGGCAGCTACCTTCAACCTCACAGAGTACACAGACAGCAGCGGGCGCAGTCTCACCCTCATTAAGGACTGGAAGGATATAGTCAACCAGGTAGACATATGGGCACACTGTATATATTCACAACATACATGTCTGTTAAATTAAATAGAATTGACTGTTACTGACTGTATTTGCTGATTATAACAGTACTGTGACTACTTGTACGAACCAGATGGCATCCACCCACACACGAAGGGTGTGTTACTGGTTCTTATTCTATACACCCTTCTCTCAGTCTGACTGTCATGCCGGTACCCAAGGAATTTGTCAGCATCTGTCTAGTGATTTGAGTAACAAAAAAACACACAAACACACACACACACACACACACACACTAGTTTCTTGCTGCTGTATCTCTGTTATCTTAGTGGCAGGTTCCAGTCTACTCGATGCCTTCTTGTACGTTGCACTCTGTTATAAAGTCTAAAATGATCAGTTTTCTAAGTCACTTAATAAATGACTCCTCACAGGATGAGGAACTTGAAAACGTGTCAGCTTTGGTGAAGTAAAGAGAGAAACCCAAACCATGTTTCTTAGTGCCTAAACCTGGGGTTGCTCTTATAATTAATGCATGATATGCAACATAGATGGGCATTTAGGTTGAGGACTTTTTTAACTCTCCAGTGGTAGTGTAGCCAGTTTTGAAGCAACCTTTAAACCCACACAGATGTTTTACTGGACCAAATTCAGTAAAAGAAATTGTATCTAAAGCATCCATGCATTCAGTTTCTTGGGCCACGCCAACTAATGTACTAGACTAGTAGCATCACCAAAATCAACCTTATTCAACACTTTCCTTATATGCTGTGTTGTGTTTAATCTTCATTGAATGCAGATTCCTTGTCAGTTTTATTATATTGTTGTTATTGTGGTGTGTTCCAAGTACCTAATAAACGTAGACCAATGAAAGACAACCAGTGAGCCAGCGACAGAGTCATAGGTGCCTAAGGTTTAGTGATGCATATGGGGAGTCAAGGTTAGCTCTTCTTGTTCGACCTTCGATGCGTCGTATGGGGCTGCCTAGTCACAAAGTGCCCATACCGGTTTTAATGTTGTGGCTGATTGGTGTGGACAAGGCACAAAATGGAGAATGTCTGCTGATACATTAAGACATTAATGAAATCTTAAGAATCTGCAAAGTCTGGCTTTATGACCATCCTTTTCCTATCCAGGTGGGAGATAACCGCTGTCTGCTGCAGTCTCTGAAAGACTCTCCATACTACCGCAGCTTCCAAGACAAGGTCAGGTCAACGAGTTTAGTTTGTAAATACTTTCCTATAATAATATAAATATTATTAAAAATAAAATATTTTATATACCATTTTTAATTTTGGAAATGTCCCTTTTTGTTTATTAGACATTCAACATTTTGTTTAGTAATTAAATTAGCTGATGTAGTCTTTTATTGGTGCATAGTATTGGTATGTGTCTTATACCATATATCAAGGTTTACAAACACTTGTAACCATTGTAACTAGATGTACTTTTTGTATCTGCAGGTCAGTTTGTGGGAGGTTCGTCTGTCAGACTTAGATGAGTACCTGCTGAGCCTGAATGCCATACAGAGACGATGGGTTTATCTGGAGCCCATATTTGGACGAGGGGCGTTGCCCCGGGAAGAGGCCCGCTTCAAACGAGTTGATGAAGATTTTAGGTACTCTGTCTGTGTTTGTGTGCATTGTGGAACTAAAGTTAAACTTAAAGTTGACTTTTAGATTTCAGTCATTATTTGATTTGATTTTTACAGTCAAATTGTATACTATCCTATTTGAATAAAATTCTTTCTCGTGTTCACAGCATATATGTTTACATGTACTACACTTTCTTTGTATATATAACAGGTCCATAATGTCAGACATTCAGAGAGACAACAGAGTTGTTTCTCTGAGCTCAAGAGCTGGCATCAGAAACTCTTTGGTCACCATACTTGATCAGCTACAACGTTGCCAAAAGTCTCTCAATGAGTTCCTGGAGGTATGCACACACCTGCAGTTTTGTTTGCAAAGACAGCTGCACATGTATAACATGGGTTGCAAGCATCAAAGCTTCTTTTAATGTTTCTTTCAGGAGAAGCGTTCTGCCTTCCCACGGTTTTATTTTATAGGAGACGATGATCTGTTAGAGATTCTTGGACAGGCAACCAACCCAACTGTCATCCAGTCACACCTCAAGAAACTCTTTGCAGGTCAGAAACCTATGTTTTATTATTCCGTCCTCTCATATGTTGCATCGTAGCATATTGTGTGACATTCACCATTTGAGCTCCTGAAACTGGAGGTACTAAAATGACTACATGTTAAAAGAAATATTTTTGTGATACCTCTTAAAATAAAACCAAAGGTCTGCACCTTTATTTCAAATCCATTGTAGTGGTGTATAAAATCTAAATCATAAAACCCAATCATTATTCAACACGTCTGAACCTAACTGTGTCATTTCACAGGCATCCACAGTGTTGTATTTGATGACCAGTGCCAGCACATTGTCGCCATGTGTTCTTTGGAGGGAGAAATAGTGCCACTCAGAAACCTTATACGTATCTCCAGTAATGTGGAGGTAAAGTGTTTTTTTTCTTAATATGTAGTCTCTGTTAAGAATTATTATTATGTTGTTTTTTTCAGTGTGTTCAGAGAAGACCATATTGCTTTCATTTAATAGTTTTACATACTGTTTTGATTTGCACGTCTGTGCTTAAACTGTGCTTAAACATCTTTGTAGGTGTGGTTGAGTGAGCTGTCAGCGGAAATGAAGGAGACACTAAAGCACCTATTATATGAATGTGTGTCAGCAGGGAAGAAAGGGAAGGTGGACCCCTCACGCTATCCATCACAGGTCCACACTTTTTCATACTTTATATATATATATATATATATATATGTATATATATTTGTTTGTAAAGCCTAATGATTATCTCATTCACTTGCATAGACACCTCTTTGGACATCTTGTTGAGGGTTTCAGTGATCAACAACCAAATTCAAGCGTAACACTCAGAACCACCTGCAGGCCTTTGCTCAGATCTTGAGTGTTGCATGTTAAATTCAGTGTGGTGGTGCTCAGAAAACAGATTCTAAAAAACTTTTCTTTGTACCATTATTTATGGTATATTTTTATGTATGTATTTATGTATGTCAGTAATGTCTCAGCCTTACTCAAGACTGTGACGCAGATAATTGAATTTTCATGTGTTTGTATTTATTTATTTATTTATTTGTTGTAGATTCTGTGTCTGGCTGAGCAAATTCAGTTTACAGAAGATGTGGAAAGAGCTCTAACAGAACAAAATCTGCAGCAGCTGGAACTGGAGCTTAGTACGAAGTTAGAACACTACACTACAGTGGATACTAGCACTGATGATCACGCTAACACAGGTAGTGCTGTCTAAGTTTGTATGTGTGCTTTGTCATTTCAGACTGTTTATTTGAAATTTTCCAGCCAGTACACTGACTTAGCAGATGTTAAGTGCCTTTTAGTTATCTAAAACATTGCTTCATGCACTTCTTCCAGCTATTGGACTCACCAGCAAAAATAGTAACAGAGATTATTGCCAAATGACCATTCTTATCTTATCTTATCTATACACTATCTTGATAGCCTCTCAAGAAGCGTGTGTTTAATGCTCACAATGACATAGGCCACTTGCGTAGTCCACTGTGTAGACTGTAATCACATTCTTAACAATATTAAACTCTCTGTGACTGCTCCTATAAACAGTTGATTCTAGACACTTTGTTCCACTATCAGTCTGTCGCTTGTGTTGTTAATTATGCATTCTGATCTTGTGTCTTTGCTTGGAACTGAGAGAAAAATGCCAAATCACTGCTTGTCTGTGAATCTCTTTATATCCAGTGAGACACAAGAAGCTGCACAGGGGCAGTACCCTTTAAAGTTACAGATAAGTACAGTAGCTGGCAGGCTAATTTAATGACCTGGGGTTGAATATGTGGCTACATAAATCATGACAGCAGGGCTTTTTTTTCAGAACTTGGATTTGAAAAAAGGACTTTTAAATTTAAATCAAAGTTTCTTATTCATGCATGAGATTAAAAGCTCCTCCATAACCCTGGTAGTGACATAATTTCACGGGACATTGCTACCAAATTCTAAATATCTGTGTCATATAAAAATGTATCTATGAAAGAAATGTTTGTTTTACTTGGCAAATTGTCTTAAATTGCGAGTTCATCAGATTAGATTTAAGACTTTTTGACAATTGTAGAATACCAGAGATTTCTGTATGATACTGTGAGAAAGACAATTATTTATCTATTATAGTATAGATACTGTGGTTCATTTTGTCTCGCAACTCCACTAGTTATACTTGAAATAGAAGTCATTTCCATGATAAGTTCTCATTAAATTACTGGCTTCCTTTAAACAACCACATTACTGAGGAGGCTATACAGTCACAGTACTGATTAAAGGAGCTAAAGTAATGGCAAGAAGGATAATCTAATTACCGAGTCTACATAAACGGGCCATAAACCCAGGCAGGGAGTGGGAGCTATCTCCCCTTTGGCACAGAGACAAGACAGAACGGTGTACATGTGGCAAGGTTCCTTGTAGAGTTATGGGTCAAGGCTGACTTCAGTGATGCATTCATACGTACCTGCAATGCATCTAAAGCACAGAGCAGATGGCATTTCTTCCCTTTATAATTTACAATATCAAATTCCAACTTGTCAGATGTATGTGGTAAAGTAATCTATACAGGTTTATGATTAAAAGATCCAAGCTAAGTTTAAAAAAAATACTTCCACACTATAGCCCTACTGAATTTTCAAGTTTGGCAATAAAAAGAAAAATTGTACTGATTTTATATGTACCCTAACACTCGTGTGCATTAATCAACAAATTTAGTATGCGCTTAAAGCATGGCATCTCAGCCAGTCACATCTTTAGTCTTGCTCTGAAACAGCTGTGTCAGTTAAAGTGTAACATATACTTTCATAAACATCAATGCAATAGACAGCTGTATGTCACTCGCTCTTATGCAGTATTTCTCAAAACGGAGGCTACAGGTTTATCTCTACGTCTCTACGTCTCCTGCTACCTTTAGATGAATACTTGAATTTAATGATTAGATAAACTTCATCAGTACAGTATAAAGCAGCTTATACAGAATGACTCTTACTATTGATTTACTCATGTTCCTGCTTTAAACACAGTTAATTTTATTTTGTATTCTAAAATAGCAGTAACTAACAAGTCATGTGAAGGTCAGGACATTACCGAACTGCTGGAGCGCTGCTTCTATTGGTCATTCTGCTACCATTAGAAGGGCCCATTCTTACTATGTGCTACATAGCTCAGCTGTGATGCTCCTCTACAAATTAGTAACTATGACTAATCTCCTAAATAGCATTGTGCCTTTTTATGCATTTTGTCCAGTCATTTATGACTGTTAAGCCAGTATTGGTTGATACCGATAATGACTTTCTAGGATAGCATTGCATCTGCTTTCTTGTCTGGCACAGGTCTTCTTTCTAAATTGTTTTTATTTTATCTAAGTAACCTCATTCTTTGAAAGAGTGAGTGATCCCATATACAGTATTCTTCTCAGCTGTCAATATTTTACATCTACAAAGATATCATCTTGTACTATTAAGTTTATTTACAGAATTTTACCAATTCAGCCATCTTGTACTGCACATGTCTTTCTGTATAGAGTCCAGTGTCCTGCAGCTGAAGCTAAAGGCTTTAATCCTTGATATCATCCACAACATCAGTGTGGTGAAGCAGCTTAACCATACAGGCGTTACCGGTCCAGATGCCTGGGGATGGAAGAAGCAGCTTCGCTTCTACATGGGACCAGACAAATGCTGCCACATACACATGGTGGATGCGGAGTTCAGCTATACATATGAATACCAGGTGTGCTCTTCTTTTTTGGAATTGGGTTGGGAAACACATACATTTACACTAATGTTTCTAGATCTGCAACTAACCTTTATTTTCAAAATAGATTTTATTCTGATTAATTTAGAATAGGGAATCCAATTCTGAAAAGACTCCAAAGAGATAATTAATAATGCTTACTTACTACTTACCATTAGTGTGTTGAAGCATACATAATGTATTTAAGTTTACTAAAATAACTTAAATAATTTCAAATTTTCAGAACTTGATCAGTAATTGATTTGTACTTCGACTTGAGGGAAGAGTCTGATGGAATCAGCTTCAGTTTATCATTATACTTATGAAACCATGACAGACAGCGTGGCCTGTCTCATCAAACCTTGCTAAATAAATAAACTAAATACATTTACGTACCATCGAATTAAGTAAAAAAGGAAGAAATATAAGGAAAATGTTAAGTTTGAAAAAGCAGGTTTACTCTGACTTTATATTTCTCACCTTTTGGGGGCACTGTTTATGCAGAGATGAAGAGCATTAAGCCGTCCTACATCCCCCTCTTTAGTTCCCTTAAAATCACTCACTCATTTTTATTTTCTTTTGTCTTTCCTATATTTGTTTTTCCATTCTTCCCTCTTTCAATCCATTATCTGTTTGATTTGTCTCCTCTGCTGGATTCTTACACCTCTTTCCCCTCTCTTGTGCCAATCCATCCTTCTACCACTTCCCATATCTTTGCTCGTGCCTGGCCATCTCACTGTGATTTTCAATCTCGTTATCACTCTCTTTTTTTCTCCATCCTACCTTTGCTATCTCACAGGGGAATGCGTCAAAGCTGGTGCACACTCCACTGACTGATAAGTGCTACCTGACCCTGACCCAGGCCATGAAGATGGGACTTGGGGGGAATCCCTATGGGCCTGCTGGCACAGGCAAAACCGAGTCAGTCAAAGCCCTCGGCGGGCTGTTTGGACGCCAAGTGCTGGTGTTTAACTGTGATGAGGTATAAAGATGCTTTTAGAGAGTATTTGAATGGTTTAACATCTATAACTTTGACTCTCTAAATCTAAGACTGTACACATTTTATTAGCCATGACTGTATATGACTGGCCATTACAAACCCAAACACATACGTAGATAATATCTCCATAAAATGTATATCCACAAGCAGACTGACTCTCTTGATTTCTAATCTTTCAGCTGCCACTCACATGCACATTAAACAAGATTAGTAGTTGAGATCGACTGTCATTGAGAGCACATGAGAAGTTCTATTTTGCTTCTGTTTTTCAGGGTATTGATGTGAAGTCAATGGGACGAATCTTTGTGGGCTTGGTGAAGTGTGGAGCATGGGGCTGCTTTGATGAGTTTAACCGTTTAGAGGAAGCAGTGCTATCTGCAGTTTCCATGCAGATTCAAGCCATTCAAGACTCTCTCAAACATCACAAGCACACATGTGAACTGTTGGGGAAGGAGGTCAGAATATAAGAACACACACAGACAAAACCATTTTTCCAAGTACTGATTCCAAAAAGCAATTATTCAATTTCTCAAGCACATTTTATGATATGTTCCTAATTCATATATATACGCACACATAGTTATACACAGCGCAAGTTTTTACCTTTAACCTTCAGAGCTTCCTATTGTGTCAAATTAATCTGTCAATAAATCTTGATCTTCCAGGTGGAATTGGATCCAAACTCTGGGGTGTTCATCACATTAAACCCAGCAGGAAAAGGCTATGGAGGCAGACAGAAGCTTCCAGACAACCTAAAGCAGTTGTTCAGGCCTGTAGCTATGAGCAGACCTGACAATGAGCTCATTGCTGAGGTCATTCTCTACTCTGAGGGCTTTAAAAATGGAGAAATACTAGGACGGAAATTGGTTGCAGTCTTCAACCTGGCCAGGTAAAAACTGTGGGGTAAAGTCTTAGTTCAGTATTACTAGGAGTATGAAGTCTGTTACATTATCCAAAAACATGCCTCTGCACAGTAGTAGTAGTAAGGGGTGTTTTCCTGTTTCAGATTGAATTATTTTGTGAGTTTAATTGAATTTAATTAAATATAAATATTACTCCCACTACAATCTATTATAGTCTGTTGATTTTTGTGGATAAGTTAGCCTTTCTTTCTCACTACCTTGGTTCTGTGACTGCAGTCCACTGATGGTGTATATGTGTGAGAATGTGCCTTTATTTGTCTGTTCAGGGAGCTGTTGACTCCCCAGCAGCACTATGACTGGGGTTTGCGTGCACTGAAGACAGTGCTGAAGGCCTGTGGCAGTCTCCTGCAGCAACAGAGGAGGAGTCATGACAAGGACAAGAGTAAGACCCCTCTGGCTATTTTTTATTTTAAGGAGCACCATTACTCTGAGCATTTTTTTTTTTTGCTTTTCCTGTATTGCTGTGTGACAGGAAAGTTAGGAGAAAGTGGGTGTTTAGTACACAGTACCAGAGCCACAGTAAAACAACATTTATGGTGCAAACATAGAGAAATAGAGTGTACATTTTGACAAATGTGGCAAATATATTTATTGACAGTGTAACATCTCAACATTTATAATCATATGCCATCAAGTGCTGAAAAATGCCAGGCCAGCTCATCACCACCTCTGTGCCCTCCTCCTCGTCTCTGCCTTAAGTTAGCCGCTTGGAGGTTACAGGTTACAGTTTTATTCTCGTCAAGCGTTGCATTACCTTTTCACCAAGATCTTGCATTGATGATGGGAGAGTCAAAGTCAGCACATCCCAAAGATTCTCAAAGTCCGTATTAACATTGAAAGCTGCTAAAAACGACGAGTTAGTTTGATATGTCATTATTTAACAGTATTTGTGTATATATGATGTGTGTTCTGGTGTACTGTGATTAAATGTTTTTTCATTTTAGTTTTTGTCACATAAAGCCATTAATAAGACAGCTGTCTGGTTATTTGGTCAAGGTGTCTACAATGTGTCCCCTGAGAAGTGCTGAAACTGCTGCATTGATAGTAAGCTGCTGACATGAGAGGCACAAAGTTGTAGAGCTGATGAAAAGGATTAGAGGATAAAGTGAAAATTCGACTGGTCTGGAGATGCTTATCCTGCACCCAACAGGGTCACACTCCAAAATGTTTTAACAATCCGCATCTCTATGTGCGGATAGCTCTTAAATTCAGTTTGATAAATACCATGCATGAGTGCACTTGAGCATCTGAAAAGGTCTATTGACAAGTACTTTCTCTGTACTCCTGCTGTTGTCCTTGCTCTCTTAATCCCCTAACACAGACACACCATCAATTGACATTTAGCCCAAATACACCCTTTAAAAACTTTTCTTTCATCAGCTTTTCACTTGTTTGTACTTTTGTCCTTCTCGCTTCTTCCATTCCCAAACACTTGGCCAGAGTTCTATTGTTTGTTTCCTCAGTACCTCTTTCCCCACCTCCCTCCCCCTCCTCCTGACCTCTTGTTAGCTCTCTCCCTCTGATACCTGGCTATCGATGCCACTCTCGTCCCACTCTTTTTCACTCACTGCCCTTTGTTTCTCATCCCCTTCTCCTGTTTATGCCTCTCATTTTCAATACTCTCCCCCTGCCCCCTTGTCATTTTCATCTTTGCCCCTACATGAACAGACCTCTCTCTCTCTTTGAAATCCTTCTATTCCATCACCTGCTTTCATATATAAACACACACACCACACACACCTTCTGTCTGTTGATGAGTCCCCAAGGTTTTGCTGTGTTTGTTTTGGTGTGTAGTCTGGCCAAATGTGTGTCTCTGTTGTGAAAAGCATCTTTGGCCTTCCCTTCACAGAACAAAGTATTGACAAACTCTCAGATCATGACAGGCTTTGTTAATTAGAACCTTTAATGTCTAGCAAACAAGACTAACCAATAATGAGTTGACACGTTAAGTTTCATAAATTACTTTTAGGTGTTCTTCATCAATCCCGTATCATTTTAATGCTTCTCATTAATAATTTGAGTCATATCCTTTAAATGTTTTCTATGTTTCTGCCCTTCTTGTAATAGAAATTAAGCCCATCTTTTTCATCCACATGCAGTTCAAGAGAGTAGCCTGGTTGTACAGGCATTGAGACTGAACACCATGTCCAAGCTGACGTTTGCCGATAGCTCTCGATTTGATGCTCTGGTGAGAGATGTTTTCTCTGGGGTTAATTTCACGGATGTGGAGGACCAGATCCTAATGCATGCACTGGAACATGTCTACAAAGAGGCTCGACTTGAACTTATACCCAGCCAGGTAAATTAAGACATATTCGTATTAGCCAAATACACACTTTGTTGTGATGATACATGTTGTGAAGCTTTATTCAGCCAGTGTTTATCAGTCAAACCACTGATAATGTTTTTCTGTTTTTCCATCTCCATATAGCTGAAGAAGGCATTGGAGCTGAATGAACAGCTCAGACAACGCATGGGTGTAGTCATTGTAGGGCCAAGCGGAGCAGGGAAGTCAACGCTCTGGAAAATGCTGAGGGCAGCACTCAGCAAAACGGGCAAAGTGGTGAGTAAGAGGAGCTGCCTAGTTGGATTGTCAGTCATTGATGTATAAAATTATTGATGTATAAACTGAGTACATTTACGCAGTAAGGCTTGAGTTTTAGGATTTTTTACTGTATTAAGAAGCTCAAAAACATTTACTCAAACGTTAATGGGTCAGTAAAAATATCTTTTTCCCAAGCTAGAGTGCCATTTTTATGATGCTGTATTTTTGTAGGTGAAGCAGTACACGGTGAACCCCAAGGCTATGCCCAGAAAACAGCTACTAGGACATATAGACATGGACACCAGAGAATGGGCTGATGGCGTCCTTACACACAGTGCCAGGAATGTGGTCAGAGAACCACAGGGTAAGAAGACAACACCACTCAAATGGTGCAAAGAGGTCCCTGATAGACTTTTCACAGTTTGGGTGAAATGTGGTGCTACTTTAACTCGTTGATTGCATTTTACAAAGAACCTTACAAAGTCCTCTACATGGACTAGATAAAGTGGCATCCAGTGGTCTACATTCACTTTACACTACTCTGTACTTTATTGAAATAAATTAACTCTGTGCATCTACAGTATGTACTGCAATTACTGTATCTTTTTCTAGAGGTGAGCTCGTGGATTGTGTGTGACGGTGATATTGACCCAGAGTGGATTGAAAGTCTGAACTCTGTGCTTGATGATAATCGGTTGTTGACCATGCCTAGTGGAGAGCGCATCCAGTTTGGACCCAATGTTAACTTCCTATTCGAGACTCATGACCTTAGCTGTGCCTCACCAGCCACTATCTCACGCATGGGCATGATATTTCTAAGGTCAGTCAGCCATGTAGACTGAGTTCAAAGTAGTGTGTCCAAATCCATCTTTCTTGTTTCTTCGTATTCTCCAATTTCTCCCATATGTGTCTTTAGTGATGAGGACATAGATGTGGGTGCCTTGGTGAAGTCATGGTTGAGGGCTCAGCCAGAGGAGTGTTGTGGTAACCTAGAAAACTGGCTGGGAGACTACTTCCAACGAGCTTTGGACTGGGTCATTAAACAGGTAATCTTTCCCCTAGCCTACATCTGAACATTACTCAAAATAAACTGTTTTATTGCACTTTTATTATTCATAAATTATATTTATATATGTTATATATAAATGCTATATATGTTTTTCCAATATATATGATGATAATAATAACAAAAATGTTGTACTCTCTTCACAAATTATGTGTTGTGTGTAATTAATTCTTTAGACTGAAATGATCACTTTTAAAAATCATTAGACTTTGTAGATACTATAGATTCAGTCCTTATATCCCGTTTAACATTTATTGTGGCCCTTGTATGAAAGAAAATTTTCTTTCACACATCTAGGTGCTTTAATACAACTTGTGTTTTTATCCATGTCTCTTGATGTCTGCTTTAATCAGAATGACTTTGTGGTGGAGACTAGTTTGCTGGGAACAGTGTTCAATGGTCTGTCACATCTCAACAATGTGACAGAGAGAGGTCAGTTCATTGTTGGTCTTCTTAGAGGTTTGGGAGGAAACCTCAACCTCAAAACACGACAGGAGTTTGCCAAGGAGGTAAGTACCCCTGTGTTTAGTTTGAGGATGGAAATTTTATTCATGCCCACAGTCTAAAAAATAATGAAGAATGAGTCATTATACAAATGCTAATGGAGGATCTAGATAGGGTGGGAAAATTAATATTGGAATATTATTTCTTTGTCCTTCTGTAGTTGCTGAGTTGGGCCAGAGAAAGCCCACCAGACACCAGAAAACCACTGGATACCTACTATGACTTCAACAGTGGCCATCTAGCAGCTTATACGTTTCAGCGTCCCGAGAGTCTCACACTGGAACAACTCTCTAACACACACACGCTACCTGTTATTGAGACACCTGACATGCAGAGAGGTCTGCACTGTTTCTTCCCATGGCTCACTGCTCAGCATAGGCAGCCCTTCATGGTGGTTGGGCCAGAGGGCTGTGGAAAGGGGTAATGTATACTCATACAGAACACAAACATTTGCTTAGGCCTAAACATAGGTAACAAATAGACGCACTTGAAAATATATACATAAGGAATTGGAGTACTGTGGGAGAATAGAGCAAACTTGGTCATCAAGGTTAAGTAACAAAACAATAAGGTGGGCTTATTTAAGAAGCCACGTAAAGGACAATGAGTAACAGAGTGGACATAGATTGGAAGAATGCTTAAGATCATCATTGCCTGCCTTGTTCCTCACTTGTAAGTCGCCTTGGATAAAAGCGTCTGCTAAATGACTAAATGTAAATGTAATCATTGTTTTATGTTATTTTCCTAAGGTATTGTGTGTAAGCAGGCTCTTTAAAGCTAACCTGATGTTCGTCTACTTGGAGAAAAAGGGTTAGTGGGGTCATGGTGGAAGAAAGTGGATTATTAATTCAGAGGCATTCAAATGTGGACACTGGAAAGGACAAAAGCACTCTATCAACATTAATATCAAAGTATCTTTTATTCAAGACTTGACCTTTAGTGTAAAAGCACTGACAAGTCAGAAGGAGGATCAGATCTTCGTGTGTGTGGTATATGCTTGGGCTTGTGTATGTGTACAGAGTTGTTGCCTCAAAAGTAATTGCTTCACTCCCCAGGGGTTGAAAGAACAAGGGTCACTCGGTTTGCCTTTTACACTCCAGTTGAGTCTCTCTCACTCTTGGCTTTTCTCATTCCCTTGTTTTGCCTCACTTTGCCTGAAAGGTCAATGTGCCATTGAGACAGTGGGTTTGTCAGCTTATTCTTCTGAAAAAAAGAACATCTGATTAATGTACACAAAAATCCAGGGAGGAGCGTACATACACCATACATTTACTTTCCAGTTTGTTCACAGATTGTCTATTGTGTCTAACACTGTTCTTCCAATACAGTAAGCTCTGTTGGTAAATACAGAGTTATCACTCATCTACCCTCTCGCCTTATTACTGTGTTGACATTGTTCTAAACATGAGCTGTGTCTTGTTGAATCTTCGATCCGCTGTGAGATTATGTCTTATTGCATGTACATACTGTAATCACCTGTGTGTTTCTTGACCTGTTTCTACATCTTTTTTTTTTTGTCTAGCATGCTCCTGCGCTATGCCTTCTCTCAGCTACGCTCCACCCAAGTCGCTGTAGTCCATTGCAGTGCACAGACCTCATCTCGCCATGTCCTACAGAAGCTCAGTCAGACCTGCCTGCTGCTCAGCTCGAACACTGGCAGAGTTTTCAGACCCAAGGACTGTGAGAACCTGGTCCTTTACCTAAAAGACATCAACCTACCTAAACCAGACAAATGGGGGACTAGCAACCTCACCGCGTTCCTGCAACAGGTAGAGATTGTATATAGACACAAGGACGGAAACAAAAAAAATGTGAATTGATTGATAATATGGTTACTGATGTGAACTACATATAAAATAAAAACATTCCAATGAGTCAGTGACTTTTCCTGCTCTGTGCTCTGCATTATAAACTTTACAAACATAAATAAACAATAATGTGTTGTCTTTGAATGGCCTTTGACTTTGAGTCCTGGATTTATGACATATAGGTTTAAACTCATCACAGTTACACACACAGAGGACTGCTTTAAAGCATTTTACATGACATCGGGTTCCTCTGACTGTTACTATGGTTTTCCTCAAACAATCAAATTTTACGACATAAGATACAAAAGACATACCATCGCTGTTACCACGGGGATATATTTAATGTACAGTGTTTGCACTTTATGAAGGTTTGATACCAAAACAAGCAGCTGTGGTCGCAGATAAACTGGAATATACGTCCTTTGACAGTTTGTAATGACCTTAGCAAGGGTTCAGGACTGTCTTACTGAAAACTTTTCTTACACAAGCTTTGTGACTTGAATAGTCTTCGAAATGATCACAAATAGACATATCTCTTTCTCACTCCTCCAGGTGTTGACATATAACGGATTTTATGATGAAAACCTGGAGTGGGTGAGTCTTGAGAACGTTCAGGTCGTGGCATCCATGTCAACAGGAGGTGCTGTTGGGAGCCATTCCCTCAACTCTCGCTTTTCCTCGATTGTACGCATCTGCACCATAGAGTAAGTAAGGTGCAAATGCAAAATAAGTTGACATACATAATTTTCATTTCCAACATCTCCCCATTCTTTCTCCTGTTTTTACATTTTGCTTTCTCTCCCTCTAATTCTGCCCCTGACCGGTGTTTCACTACTTCTTTGCATCTGCCTTTAGCTATCCAGACAGGGAGCAGCTGCAGACTATCTACTCAGCATACCTGCAGCCAGTTCTCCAGCATAGCCTGGGCAGCCAGGCAGCCTGGGCTAGCACGGGGAAGACACACCAGCTGGCTGGGTCTCTTGTGCAGCTGTACGAACAGGTATTGAATTGGACAGGCTGCTCAGTCGTGTTCACATTTATATTTGTAGCAGCACATTGTTTCCTGCGACAGTGAAAGCATAAACAACTCACTGGAGACTCTGATTTGTATTTGAGTGATTTCACATTGAATCCAGGGTTGTTCTTCAGCAGAGAGGAGGCTCACACATCCAAACTGATGGTCATTTGAAACAAAATAGCCCAGCTAAAACCCTTACATCCTTTAAAAATGCATTCATTGAATTCTTGGGTTTTATTTGAGTCTTGGCAATTTATGAACAGTCCTTTTAGACCAAGGAGTATTAACAGCACAAGTATATGTCAGGTACATAGATGGATGTTTAAAAAACTTTGTACAGTTGACAGAAATAATTTCCATTATCTTCTCCTTGATTTAACTTACTTAAGTGTTAAGTAATGTCACAATGTTGCATAGCTTATCATATGTGACATTTTCAAGTAAGAAATGATAGACTCTCACTGCAACAAGTTATATGTGTATTTATAGTTTGGGTTACAGGACAAACATTTTTGCTATGTTTTTGACAAAACTGCAACGTATTAATAAAATATACTAATAAAATATTTAGCTAACATTACAGTGGAGTTCTGCAGTAGAGTTGTTTAGTGGTGCTTACAGACAAACAATTGGGACCTGTGTGTTGAATGCATCCCCAAAATGGCCAATTTTTCTATGGATAGAACACATATTGAGCTTATAAATGTAGATTACTTATTGATGCATATTAGTGACAACACTTGAATCAAATTGCTGTAAATCAGCAGAGAAACCAGGATAATATCCTATAGATATGTTATCACCTGTCTTCATGTGTTTCTTTCCTCTCAGGTTAAAGCAAAGTTTACAGTGGATGATCACAGTCATTACCTGTTTACTCCGTGTATTCTTACTGAATGGGTCCTCAGCCTGCTGCGATATGACCTGACTGCAGGTACTTGAACACATGCAAGCACTTTTGTATACATGATTGATGACATTTTGTTTAAGTTAGAGAACAGGTTAGAACTCACAGGGCCCAGATTCATAAATATATAGCTTTTAAAAAAATTATAATGTGGTAAGCCTTAAGTGTCAGATCCAAAACAAAACTATAAAGTAAAGTCAGTGCCCCACTGGCTTTCTGCTGATTCCTTAGACTCCACAGGTAGCATGATCTTTCTGTCGCTGAGGACCATTGAGGTCTTAATAACAGTCAGTAGTGGTGCCAGAATCAGAAAGGAGCACCAGATAGCTTAGTTTGTTTTTTAATATTCTTTAGCTCAGAGCTACTGTCTACAACTCTCACCTTTCTCTTAATTCGATCGCTCTCCCCCGGCCTCTTCTGTCTTTCCTCACGTCTTCTCTGTCACTCGTCTGTCACCCCCTCTTTTACCATCCTCTCCCCTGCCTTTGCTGTACTTTCATCTCTCTCTCTGTCACTCTTTCTTTCCTTCTGCAATGTGTTCCTGCTGTGATAGTGAGTCTAATCATTTATTTTAATTAAACACGTCAGCAGAAAAACTTTTCTTTTCCTACACTCATCATTTTTTAACTTTTACTTCTTCTTCCTTTCCCCCTTTGCTGCACACCTTCATTCTGGTATGTAAAAACTTGCTCTCTTCATCTGTATTCTGTGAGTGAATGTGAATGTGGTGAGTTTGAGTGTGCATGTGACTTTCAATGAATATATTAACAACACTTCATAGCCTGTGTTTTATATGAAATAGTTGTAGTGATAAATTGAATTTCCATTTTTCTCTCTTAACTTAATTTGCAATAATCAAATTCAAATATCAACACCAGTAATTTTCTTTAAAAAATCAGAACTGGTTGACATTTATTGTCTTTTTTTGTGGTTTATTCTGGAGGTGGAGTCACCAGTAAGGACAGGAAAATAATTTATAAACCACCGGTTTCTTAAGACTTTTTGGCATATTATGTGTTTTCTTCTCTCCAGTGGTTTTTAAAGTTTAGTGTCAGGAAAACCCCACAGTGATTCTCTGTTTGATTCCTGTCTTCAGTGCTTTCATTATAATGTGACAGACACTTTTGAAGTCACTGGCCTCCAGAACCATGATTGCACCTCTTGTCTGTTTTGAGCTAAATGCACTTCATTAAATCTTGGGGGAATTTTGTAAAATTAATCTCACCCTGGGTGATGCCTTGTCATGCCATATCTAACCAAAAAAAACAACCATTGACTCATTTTGAGGCCTGACTCATAGCACTTGTGTTTTGAAACTACAAAATGCTGTAAATGTGAAACTGAACATTTCTCTTTGCACACGAATCACTAAAATTTAGTCTGCAGGCTAAGTGAATGCTGAATGTTATATAGACTGTGACACAAACACATTTATAACAAAATCGGTAAATTCCATCTTGTGTGTTAATGACAAACTGAGTATCCATCCAATATGTGTGTATCACATTTGTCTTTTTAGCTCAATCTAATGTGACAGACAGCGTGTTGGAGGTGGTAGCATATGAGGCCAGGAGGCTCTTCAGAGACCGGCTAGTTTCCTCAAAAGACCTTCACACCTTTGACAACATCCTCTTATCCATCATTCGGGGAGACTGGGGCTCTGATGCTATAGACAACATGACTGGTATGAGACAGCTGTACTCTCACTTCATTCCCTTGTTCTTTCACAGTTTTGCATTTATGTCAGTTGGTCTAATTTGCCTAATCAAAAACAGCCGCATTTAAAAAAAACAGTGTCCTATTTTTAATTGGTTTGACTGCTCTGTACTTCAATTGTAAATAAAACTCCTATGCTAAAATCTCTCATTCAGCACATCTACAGGTAGTACCTTTTAAATTCCTAGGTAATATCATAGGTGAGATTTTTAAATCTTGGGTGTATTACGATAAGACTTCAGTGTTCTAGTTGCCTGCCAACTCTTAGTGTGACATAAATAAGAACAAGGTCATACAAGCCTCAATAGTTATACCAGAGTGATGTTTACTATTGTTGCACAGGAGTTCCCCTCGCAACCGTAGGAGAAATGAAAATAAAAGATTCAGAACCTGTTCAGAATCCTTATGTGTAAATGTAAACACAATAGTAAAGGAGTAAATATTGTGCACAGCAGCCTTCCAAAATGCTTGCCAAACGTTGACACCGTGTCATAGCTGGTCCTTTTTATGCAAAGTAAGGTTGGAAGCTACATATAGAGATGTAATGATCAAGAACAGGTCCTGGCTGATGAATAAATACAATGACATATCTATAGCCAAAGCCCTTCAAACTGCTAAACAAAGGCTTACAGTGCTGGCAGCTACAATAGAGACACCAAAGAGACAGAGACAGTTCTGCTGTTGCGATATTCATTGTGTGTTTGTTTTAATCTCATTCGATGTGCACATACTAGTACTGTATGCAGGTGCGTGACTAACAGTGTGTGATACTCCCCTGCGTGCAGATGGTTTCTATGTGACATGGGGAGCCTCTGAAGGGGCTGTAATTGCTCCAGGCCAGTGTCTACCTTCTCATGGTAAACAACTGGGACGTCTGGATTCTGCTGACTTAAAACAAGTCATACAGAAGGTACACAGTGATGAATTATTGTGTGCTGTATAAAATGCACTGTAGTGGGAAGTAACTAAGCATACTGTACTTAAATAACATATTTAAGTTTTTTCTTCCATTGTGTTTTATTTGTTTGCAATTTCAAACTTCTACAGTTTGTAGTTTTTGCTGCACTACACTGAAAAAGAGTATTTTGCAGAAAGGTAAATTTTAAGTACAGGATTTATTTTCCAGTATTTTTGGGAGCTGAGAAAGTTAAGAATCTGAATATGTCTTCTTCTAGTGCTATCTTGACATCTCATTTCAATGGTTTGTTTCCTTATTTTAATTTCTTAGGATTTGGTTAGGTCTCTGAGGTGCACCTCCTTCTCACCTGTGTGTGCCCCTGTCTTCTCTTCCTCTAGGGAGTAGTGCTGTACAGTCGTGATAACAGAGAGTTGGACCTTCTCCTGTTCTGGGAAGTGTGTGACTTTGTGTCTAGAGTTGATCGTGTCTTGAGTCGACCTGGCGGCTCTCTGCTTCTGGCGGGTCGGAGCGGAGTGGGTCGACATACAGCCACGTGCCTGGTGTCACACATGCATGGATACACATTGTTCACACCTAAAATCTCCCGTGGTTATACTCTTAAGCATTTCAACAATGATCTCAAGACGGTAAGAGTGAATTATTGAATCAGTTGGTTAAAATATTATTGAATCAGTTTGTGCGCTGTGGCATGCTCACCACTTTCTGCAGACTGGACAGGTGTAATTACACTTTACTGGTAGGCTATTTAAGTGTCCTTCCATTAACACTCTATCAGATGTTTTGTTTCAGTTTTAAATTGCAAAAATGATTTGTTGAGTAGCACCTGTACCTGTAGTGCATGAGTTCACTGATAGTTACTAAAGAATGTGGTGTCAGTATACCATGGTGTATCATGCTTATATGTATCAACCATATACTGCACAGTTTGTGTATGTATGTAATGTATGTACTTGTGCATGTGCAGGTGATGCAGTTGGCAGGTCTGGAGGGGCAGCAGGTGGTTCTACTGTTGGAGGATTACCAATTTGTTCATTCAGCTTTCTTAGAGATGGTCAACAGTCTGCTTTCATCAGGTGTGTATTGTGTTATTGTCTGTGTGTTTTTTCTTGTTTATGTCTTTATGATATTTTTAAAGGTTATCAACGGATTCATCTTAGGAGTCAGCTCAGAATTCAGATGACCTAGATACAGTTTGTATACAGTATTGTTTATCAGACAGTACCACTGCAGGCCCTATATTGGAGTATATGTGCTCTGTATTTGAATATAACCATGAATGTAATCTGGATCATTTTAGGAAAAGAAATTTTGCACTCCAAATATACTGTAAGATGCAGTTGTAATGCATCCTGGCTCTACTGTCTTTAGTATTTAGCTACTTTTGAGGGATGTTAGTGTTTTAAGGAAACTAACCAATTATCGTGTATACATTATTGCATCATGTGCATAATGCGTGTGTGTGTGTGTGTGTGTGTGTGTGTGTGTGTTATGTTTCAGGTGAGGTTCCAGGTCTGTATACCCCAGAGGAACTGGAGCCCCTCCTCTCCTCCCTTAAAGATGCTGCTTCCCAGGATGGATTCACTGGCCCACTCTACAACTACTTTTCCTACAGTTAGTACTGTGTATTTATTGACAGCACAATCTGCGTGCTTCTTTTTTTTTTTGCATTCTGCTGCCAGCTTTGTAAAACTCTACCACATGTGTTATTCCTACTCACCGGCATGTCTACAGTATGCTCTTCTCTGATTGTATCTGACTTCATTCCTGTATTCACATTGTCACTGTTACTCTCCCCTTTGCTCTCTGTATTTTGTAATAAACTCACCCACTAGTTTTTTCTATTTAAAAACACATTTTGACTTATCTTTGTGTTTTTTACTTAGGAATCCAGCAGAACCTTCACATTGTTCTTATTATGGACTGCTCCAACTCTAACTTCACCATTAACTGTGAAAGCAACCCAGCTTTTTATAGGAAGTGTTCTGTCCAGTGGATGGAAGGATGGTCTGAAAGCAGCATGAAGAAGGTAAGAGGAGCACAACTAGTAGAGGGAAGATGACACCAAAAAGATTTTGGAGATTAAAAGAAAATTAAAGATCTTTATACTGAGTTTTAATAATTGAATGTATATATATCTCCCTGGAAAATTTGAAAGACAGACTTTTGTACCTTGGTCTTGTGAAGATTTTTGGAAAGCTAGCAGTTAATCTGTTATAACTCCAGAATTACTGGTAAACATTACAACAACTGGTTTCAGATCCAATGTTGACTTGTTCACAGTGTGGCTTTCACCTTACCAGTGGTATCTCAGACTTGACACATTACTGTTATGCGAGATTTCTATTTAATACATAAATCAGTGCTTTCTATTTAAATGCCACATTTCGTGTGTGTAAACCTCTATCTTGTCAGATTCCCGAGCTATTGTTGGCAAAGACAGAAGGAGCAGGAGGGGAAGAGAATGAAAGAGAAAAGGGCACCAAGGGGAAAAGCTCAGGTAAGAACACATGCATAATAAGAAACAGTGAGGCCAGTTCCTTTAGTTTTGCTGGGAAAAAAAAAACTAAAAAAAAAATTGGGTTTGACATCAAAAGATGAATATAAAACAAACAATAAACATTTCAGCTTTTTTTTTCCAGATATTTACATCTGGTTCTGATACACAACTTAGAAGATAATACAGTTTGTTTGAATATATTTTTCATGTGAGTAAAAGTTTTGGAAAATATTGACTAAAAATATATTAAACTGAATAAGACTTAATAACTGCTCTATAGGGTTTAAGGCCGGAGGCTGACTTGGCCTAAACCTCTTTGCCGTCAATAAACTCCTTTGTTGTTTTGGCTGTGTGTTTTTTAGTCATTATCTTGCTAAATGATGAAGGATCTCCTGATCAGTTTGCTTGCATCTTTCTTCAAATTGGAAGACAAAATATGTATGTAGCCTTCTGCCTTCTGTTGCCTTCACGTGTAACATCACCAATAAGAATTAATGAACCTGCCCCAGAAGAAGCCATGCAAGCCCAAGCCATGACATTACCTCCACTGTGTCTTTCAGATGAGCTTGTATTTTGGGGCATATGAGCAGATCCTGTCTTTCTCATTCATTTTTAATTTTTGTAAAGGTTTATATTTGTCTCATCAGTACATAAAATGTTTGAATTTGTGAGGCTCTTTTCTGTACTTTTTGGCTAATTCTAGCCTGGCCTTCCTATTCTTCTTGCTTGCTGTCTTCTGGTGTCGCCTGTACTTTTGTTCATGAAGTCTTCTGTGAACAGTAGTTGTGATACCTTCATTCCTGCCATCTGGAGGTTGTTGCTGATGTCACTAACAGTTGTTTTAGGGTCTTTCTTTGCAGCTGTCTCAATACATCTATTATCAACTTCTGTTGTCTTCCTTACTCCACTCATTCCACATTGGTTAGTTTGTACACCAGTGGTTTCCTTCTTCTCCTGACGGGTCTGATTGATTTTCCATCTTCTCTCAGCTTTACAATTGCTTGTTTTTCCACCTGTAGACAGCTCTCTGGTTTTCATGGTTGTTACACCTCTTGACTATGAATGCAGTCTGAACAGCCAAAACCCAAATCCGTATCTGAGTGTAGACATTCAGTGCTATTTATTGTTTGAATAATCAATATAATAGGACACAATTAGGCAACAAAACATACTGACATCTGACATCTGTCAGTCAGGTTCGAACACTTCTGCTTATACAGAAAATGAGTTCAAACAAAAGGTGCTATCTTCTAAGTTGTTTTCTTAAGGAACAGCAAGGAAGCTAGCCCCACTTTTTCAATACTTTTGGAGGGGAAAATATACAATAGTAATTGGTTATTTTAGGTTCACTGTCATTTTCATTTTGCTCCTGGACTTAATACACTGCTCTTCACATGATATACTTATATATATATACTATCATATTTGCAATATTACAAGAGTAATATCATAAGGGTGAAAAGAAGGTTTTGGACAAACATTTTTATCAGTATTTGATAGGTGCTGTATCTTAACCATACATTTTACAATTACAGCAAATTTCGTTTTAATAAGGTAACCATAAGATGATAATTTAGCTTTTTTTATTCATATTTCTGGCTTTATTTTTCTAGTATGTTTCTGTTTAATGTAAAAAAAAAAGACCTCATAACTTCAAGCCAGTTTGTCCTCACAAGCTTCTTCATCTTTTGCTCCCAGCAGGGTCTGGACGAGGAGACCTGTGCCGTTTGTTCCTGATGGTCCATGAGTCATGTAGAGAACATGGCGCAACACCCAGCCAGTACATGGCCTTTCTGCATGTTTACACTGCATTATACAGCCGGAAGCAAAGCCAGCTCACGACAAGACAACAGCATCTTCAGGTAAAATATAACCTGTTCTACATGGCACTACTACTATGGAAATATGTACTTTTACTGGATTTCCCATTTTTGATTATTTTCCACAAATGCAGTTGTTTTTGTGTATCTCTAAAATATAATGTAAATGTTTCTTGTAATTGATGGTAACAAATAAATAGTATGTAGAATAAATGTAATCGTTTGTTAGTGCTAAAGCAGGGATACAAAACTCTATATATTATAGAATATAAGCAGGGGCGTACACATGTATTATACGAAAATTACCAGAATGTTTATTGCTGAAAAACTAAATTTGATTACCTAAACTTTACTTGTTTTTTTTTTTTAATTTATAAATTTGCCTGCAGGCAGGTGTTTCTAAGCTGAACGAAGCCAAGGCATTGGTCGATGAGTTGAAGAGGCGGGCTGCAGAGCAGAGTGCACTGCTGAAGACTAAACAACAGGAGGCAGATTCTGCCCTGCAGGAAATCACCAGCTCCATGCAGGTGTGTGTGTTTGTTTGTAAATGTGTGTATGTCACTGTGTGTAACTTTGACAATAACAGGCGGGGCAGCAGTCCTCCAGGGTTTCATTTGTCCTCCAAGTTACATCTGTCCTCCTTGCAACTCTAACTATGGCCCTCTTCTCTTCTCTTCTCTTCTCTTCTCTTCTCTTCTCTTCTCTTCTCTTCTCTTCTCTTCTCTTCTCTTCTCTTCTCTTCTCTTCTCTTCTCTTCTCTTCTCTTCTCTTCTCTTCTCTTCTCTTCTCTTCTCTTCTCTTCTCTTCTCTTCTCTTCTCTTCTCTTCTCTTCTCTTCTCTTCTCTTCTCTTCTCTTCTCTTCCCCTAGGCTTTGTCATCCTTGCTGTAAAAACACTGTATTTATTTACTTTTTTTGAAATGCACATGTATTTGTTCTGTGGCTTCTAATCCCGTGTTTACTTTCTCCTCATATCCAAGTTTCCTATGCCTCCTGCTTACTCCATCTAGAGGATGCATGGGCATCTGAAATTATTGTGGAGGGAAATCATTAGTTGTGATATTCTTCTGACTTTCTCTCTTTGGGGAATCTGCTTTTACAGTGAGATGGGGAAAAGAGGGAGATAGAACTGTCAATGAAGTCAGCTTGCAGAGTGATAATTAACGAATAGACTGATCCCTTAGGGCGGTTGCAGCTCTGCCTCCTGTAGAGATGGAGACAGCAGGGAAAATTGAGAAAGACTGGGACAAAGAGATAAAAGGTAGCAACAAACTAGGTGGAAGAGTGATAGACTGTGAGCTTCGAAAAGTTGGAGAGAAGGAAGCAGTGGAAGAGCACGCAAATTTACATTTTTGGTAATGAGGAATGACTAAATTGGGGAAACAGTCAATGGAGAGATTTGCTTTTGATTAGTTTTATTTATTCTTTTAATCCAGCACAGTCACTCAAATGTCACATAATCTTTCTGGGTATTTAGAATGCCAGTGACCAGAAGACAGAGATGGAAAAGATAAAAGGGAAGATGGCTCATGAAGTGTCCAAGATTGAAGAGAGAAAGGCCAAAATAGATCATGAGCTGAAGGAAGTACAGGTGAGTTGTTTGATTGACTTATGCAGTCATTATGATGACATGTATAGAAATACATACACTACTGCTCAAAACTTTGGGATCGCTTAGATGTTTCATTTTTTTCCAAGGAAACAAACATAAAATTAGTCTTAATAAGAAATATAGCAAAAGAACAGGACATGCTGACATTGGCAGAGTTATAAATAATGATTTTGATGGAAATGATGACTGTGTTGTACAAACTTTTCCTTTATAAAAAAAACAGCCAGGCAGACCTTAGGCCTCCTAGCTGTGAATTTTGATAGCGTTGCTTCCACTCTGTACAAATCTCTTATTATAATCCTGTTCCTAGCATCTTTTCATTAGTTCTGCGTCTCACAAATGCTTATCTGTTTCATCCAAACACCTCAAACACGGACTCATCTGTAGACAGCACCTTCTCCCAGTCTTCCAGTGTCCAATGTCTGTGCTCTTTTGCCCATCTCAGTCTTTTGTTTAAATTGGCCAGTCTGAGATACGGCTTTTTATTGGCAATTCTGCCATGAAATCTAGCATCCTGAAGTCTCTTCTTCACTGTTGATGCTGACACTGGTGTTTGACATGTACTATTTAGTGCAGCTAAATAGGACCTGTGAGGTGTCGTTGTCTTAAACTACACACAGATAGTTATCTTCTTGCACAGTTGTGCGTTGGTGCCTCCCACTCCTTTTTCTGTGAGAGCCAGTTTGGCCAGCTCTCTAAGGGAAGTAGTTAACAGCAGGAAGACATTGTAAGTGTCTTCACAATTGCTAGCATTTAGTAGCCTTTCTTTCTACAACAAAAATAGACTGATGAATCTCTAATGAAAGGTATTTCTTTCTGGCTATTGGTACCTATTAGAACCTATAAACAAACAACTGCTGATGTTCAGATACTAAATTAACGTAAAGAATGCCATGCTCCCTTGTTTGCTTAGTTTGCATTAGTACTACTGTTCTCAGCTGAGCAACACAATTGCAAAAGGGTTTTCTCATAATCAATGAACATTATAAAATTATTAACTTGAATTAGCAGCAATACCATGAAATTGATGCAGAGGACTGACAATTGGTAATAATGGGCCTCTATGCAAAAATGTAGATGATTCTTTAAAAATCATCTGATTAATTTTATTGTTTGTTTGTGAATTGCATGAAAATGTGTTTTCTTTGGAAAACAAAGAAATTTACAAGTGATCCCAAACTTTTAACTTTTACACTTTGGTACTGTATGTTACATAGACATACAGTATATTTAAAGCTGTACCTATCCATCACTTACTTTCCACCTTATCACTGCTGCCCTGTAGCCTTTGGTAGATGAAGCAAAGCGTGCAGTGGGAAACATCAAGCCTGAAGCTCTGTCTGAGATACGCTCCCTCCGCATGCCCCCTGATGTCATAAGAGACATCCTGGAAGGGGTGCTAAGACTGATGGGCATCTTTGACACCTCTTGGGTCAGCATGAAGAGGTGAGAGGGGAAAAAATGTATTAAAGGAGAGATTGAACAAGGGCGTAAAAGAGGGATGAATATCTACTGTAGATAAGGAGAAAGTTTCCCCGTTGGGAGCAATTAAACTGATGATGATCTTCAACACGTCTAGATTCACAAAAAGAGGTGTGAGGAGGTGATGGGGTGTTAATGGATGGATGTGAACACAGGAAGAAGATGTGGAAAGTGATGACACAGCTAGGAAATGACTGAGATAAGGAAACAGCTTCAGCAATGGTTAGCATGAAGAAACATTAGGTCATGGAAAATATAAAGACAAAAACATCTGATTTACATGACCTCACAAATTTACATAACCTCATAATAATAATAAATTAATATGTCTATGAAAAACTTTGTACAATTTGTGAATTTGTGTGGATTTTCTAAAGATGAGTGGTGTAGAGTATGAGCTGTAAATGATTGTACAATGTGTGATATGCAATATTAAGGTAGAATTAACAGTAATGTCATAATTTCTTGTATTACTTCGACCACTTCTTTAATTTACTAACTTCAGACTTCCATGCCCAGCATCTTTTTTGTTTGGCTCTCTTTTTTTCAGTGCTAATTTGTCAAATGCTCATGTCCAATCCTCTCTTATTCTCCCCTTCATCCCTTCTTTCTGTAGCTTTTTGGCTAAGCGTGGTGTAAGGGAAGACATAGCTACATGCGAAGCCAGGAACATCACCCCTGAGATTCGCCAGAGCGTGGAAGAGCTGCTCAACAGGAATAAGGCATCTTTTGACCCCAAGGTCAGCTGACCATGATAGCAGAGTGAGAATTAGATGTGGGGTTGGTGGATGTTTTTAACGCATGAAGACGTTGAAAACGCCTGAAGTTGCTGTTGTTAAAACTGAGTTGTTTTCTTGTTTGCTTTTTTTTTTTTTTGTTTTGTTTTTTTTTTTTTTTTTTAATGGTCAGAATGCAAAGCGTGCAAGTGCCGCAGCTGCTCCTCTGGCTGCCTGGGTCAAAGCCAACGTCCAGTACTCTCACGTCCTGGAGAGGATAGAGCCACTGGAGAGAGAGCAGGCCGGGCTACTGGAGTAGGAACACACACGCATACACAAACAGACAAACACCAGAAACACCTTAATTGGTGGTAAACACAGCTAGACATAGACCTAATTTATGTTAAGCGATTGTCACAAAGATGCTGTGCTCGTCGGTGAAGTTATGGTCTCTAATTCACAGACATACACTTAAGAATACACACAGACACACATAATATGCCTTTCTGTGTTTTGTGCGTGTGATCAGAAACCTGAAGAAGACAGAAAGCAGAAAGAATAAGCTGGAAGATCAGCTCAACTCTGTTGGCGCCAGAGTCAACGATTTAAAAGAGAAGTATGCCTCCCAAGATTCTGTTCTTCCTGCCTTTGTTCCTTCCAGTGTATTTCACCTTTGAAAAAATATTGTATGCTTGTTACATCATCCTAAATTCATGCTTTAAATGTGTTTATGATAAACCCCATAAGAATGATGAGCATTCTTATGACTAGTTCTAACCTGCAAAAATATGTAGAAACCAAACTCAACAGCTAACAATAGCTTTTCATATTCTCTGCTGCTGTCACAGATGTGGTAAAAATTGTTGGTGCCCTTCTGTTAAAGAAAGAATAAAGAAATAACTTGAAACTGAGAAGAGTAATAATAAAGTTACATTTACTCAAATCAGACATAGATTTTTAGTTGTAGTTCAACAAGTTAAAAAAAAGAAAGAAAGCAAACTACTGAAACTGGCCTGGACAAAAATGCTACCCCTAGAAAAGATGACATGTTTAACAAAAGTGTGTCCTGTATTTAGCATCACATGTGTCTACAAACTTATATTCAGTGAGTCTGCTCATTTAAAGAGTGAAAATTCACTGGACCATATGGTATCATGGTGTGTACCACGCTCAACATAGACCACAGAAAGCTAAAGAGTAGAGAGAGCTAATAGAGTTGTCCCAGGAGTTTAGAAAAATTTGACAAACATGTTAAAGGTAAAGGCTACAAGACCATCTCCGAACAGCTTGATGTTTCTATGACTACAGTTGCACATTTTATTCAGCAGTTTTAGGTTTTACAGGACTGTAGCCAACAATGCTGTACATGGCAGCAAGAGGACAGTCAGTGACAAATTGAAGAGACAGATAATACAAATTATTGGTATTATCTGATAATATAAAGGTCCTCCAACAGGATAATGACCCAAAACACAGCTAAAAAACACCCAAGAATGGCTAAGAACAACTCATTGGACTGTTCTGAGGTGGCCTTGGATGAGTCCTGATCAAAATCCTATTGAACATCTGTGCAAAGAGCTGAAACATGCAGTGTGGAGTAGTATTAGTTTATTTTTTAATAGACTTCTGTTAAACCACAACTCAAAAGCCATGTCTGATTTTCACGAGTTAATTTGTAGTAAGTTTTTTCTAAATTATTACTTTTGTCTATTTCAAGTTTTTTCAGTGACCTCTGTGGGTTTTTCTTTCTTTAACAGAAGGGTACAAGCCATTTTTGCCAAGTCTATATTCTTTGACCATTCAGTTATATAAACAATGGTAAAATCAATACTGCCTGAAAGGCAGGCCTTTTCTACTCCTTTTAAATTGGCTGAACATTGGCCAGTGTCGCTAACAGGTCAAAGTTCAACAAAAGTGAACTTAAACTGCCGCTGTGACCAACCCTTGTGCTTTTTGTCTTGCTCTTTCTTTGAATATCTTCAACCTTTGCCTTAAGCAACCTATATGTCACATGTAGATCTTTCCTACTCTATCCTACTCTACTTTTAATGTCCAATAATCCCATAATGGAAAATGCATATCTTTTATGACCCCATGTCCTCCTCACTCTTTCTTCAGGTTTCAGTGCCATACCACCGAGGCAGCTAAGTTGGAGGCTGAGGTGACAAAAGCTCAGGGCACAATTAATGCTGCCCAGCAGCTCATATCACAACTGGATGGAGAACACACACGGTGGAACGCACAGGTAGTTTGATGTATGGGTCTGTTTATATGTGTATTGGTGTGGGAGGTTATACACATTTACTTAGAAAGGTGCTCATTTACCATGTAAGAGCAACAGGAGGTGTGCATTCAGTTGTGTGTGTGTGTGTCAGGGGGATAGATCCTGCTGTCTTGGGTCCCTTCTGGCTGTTTTTACTCCTCTCCACAGCATCTGTCTGCACCTTAATTAAAACACTCAATCTTTTCCTGAGACACACATATATACACGTTCTCTCACACACTCACACTCATTGCTTCCCTCAAGGCCCGCACCAAAGAGCCAGTTTACTCTCTACTCACGTATTTCCATATACTCACACATACACACACACAAACTTCATCCCGAACTCTTTTGCACACTATGCTGTAGCTGTGGTGGTATGCTAATGCCTCTAAGCTGTTTCAGTGTTTCAAGGGAAGGAAGAGCCACATAGAGAGGGGAACACAACTACAGAGCAAGTGGTGCAGAAATAGACGCAATAATAATAATTAAGTTTTGTCTTGAAGTATAGAAAGTGGCAAGATATTTGACTGCATTAATGCAGTTAGGTAGTGTGGACATTCAAGGTCATGAAGCTTGTCAATGAAATCTGAGGCATAGCTATTTATTAAACATGGACTTTTTCTCATACCCTTGCTTGGAACTAGTCTACTTTAAAAAAATTCAGATCAACTAGAAATCACTGCAGTAATGTCTTTCCCTTTGTGTTTTAACTCAGTCTTTAACTTTTCTAATCCCTTGCTCTTTTTATATTCTCCCCCCAATCCTTGTGATGTTTTTATGTTGCTTTACTTCACCCTAATCACCTACTCTCCTGTTAATCCTCTCTCATCCTTTTTCTTGTGCATATCTCCGTCTAAATAAGATGTCCGAGATAAAGGATGAGTTGGATACGCTGCCCATGAGGGCAATGCTTGCAGCAGCCTTCATCACCTATCTGTCTGCAGCTCCTGAAGACCATAGAAGACACTGTTTGGAAACATGGATGGCTCAATCTGGACTACAGAGTAAATATACTATATAGGCTAAGACAGTAGCATCAGCATATGCCAATTCCAATGCCAAACTGCCTGAAAACACACTTCTACCCACACACACGGCACAATGCAATGTGTTGGTACGTATGGTACTTGTACAGTGTTCCAAGGGTATTAGTGCTGATTAAATAATCCAATCAAGAGGAAAGTTTTAACATTGCTTGATGACAGTTGAACTATTTACCACTACATGCCTGCAATTCACACAAAGTGAACAGCCTATTTCCAATCATGATGAGGTTTTGTCTGTAAACCTTCAGGGAAGTCATCATTTTTAATCATGCGAGTAACCACATAATTAAACTCTTAAAGCTTAATCCTGTTTTGGGATTTTACTTTTTATATAGCAAGCATAGTGACCTTAATTTGTCAGCTCTTGTGTTCAGATATTAACAGTCCATCCACACAAATGAACCTGTAAAACATGGGCAAACTCCCTTTCAGCAGTGTTGAGTCATTATTGGCTCTGACCATATAATTCTGTTGGCAGTCTTTTTCCCTCGGGGCTTCAGATGTGCATGTAAATCCCAAACAGCTGAGTCATCCACTTGACCCACTGTCATTTCTAAATCCCTGTGTTCATCGAATGGCTTCTCCACAAGTTGTCAAGATTACTTAGTGACTCCACTTAAAGTGTAATATAATGTGTTTAGGCACTACTGTTGAATTGGGACTTGTTGTCAAATGGCTGCCGGAATGTCCAATGCGCAGTATCTGAGATTAGATTAAAATGATTTTAGTGTGTATATGTAAAAGCAACAATTTTTACCATGTTTGTACCAGAGTTTGATTTGCGGTCATTCCTGTGCTCGGAGAGTGAGCAGTTGATCTGGAAGAGTCAAGGACTGCCATCTGATGACCTCTCCATGGAGAATGCGTTGGTTATACTACAGGTCAGCTATTCATTTACCTATCTGTCATCCTTCATTTCTATGTTTTTCTTTTCTTCTTTTTGAATTTAATTTCAGTCAGTTGAGATCTTTTTGAAGTTATTATCGTAGTACAGTGCATCTTGTTATATTCATTGTTTGATGTAAAAAGTACATTATTACTGCAACTTTTATTTGTAACAGTCATTCTCCATAGTAATGATCATATCAAGAGTTCTGCCCTTTGTCATTTATCTATCACCCATATGTCTGTATTGTGTTTGTGTGTTGTTTTACCATTGCTGGGTTCAGATCAATGCATTCAATTTACGGGTAAGAAGTTCATCAATCTTTCATCCTTATTTCCCACACCTACTGTAATTTAGTGTAGTATCTCAGTTTCTTTCACTGTGTGCATGTGTTTGTGTATATCTACCCTTTACTGTGTGTTTTATAAATGCTAAACAACACTACTAAAATGCAATGAAATTGGATCATGCATTAATTTTACATTTAAATTTACATTTAGTAATTTGGTACACGCTTTTATCCAAAGCGACTTACAAGTGAGGTACAAGGGAATGGTAAGCGTAAGGAGGTCTTGCCTAAGAACCCATACTGGAGGTAGGTCACAGCCATGGAGGGCAGCGATCTTACCGCTAAACTAGCCAGCTGTTCCAGCTCCGTTATTCAAATTCATATAAACACAAACACACACACACTCACACTTTCCTACTGTTGTTTTTAGTCTAGCTTTGTGTGGTTGGTGGCTGGTTTGTAAGCATCTGAATTCAATATTACATCAGTAATAAATAAAATGCACTTTATTTACAATATGTACTTAGTTAGTTACTGACTTTTAAAGAGATAGATGTAATATTTGTGTAAAGAAGAAACAACTATAACAACAAAAAAAATACACTAGGGTTACTCCTATCAGTACACAGAATAAGAAAAGGGGAATAGACCAATAACAGGTTTGAGATGGTCTGAGAAAAAGAAGACCTGAGCAAGAGACCATGAAATAGAAGTACACAGGGTGAGAGCAGGGTGGTGGACATTCCTTTAGTTGGAAGGGAATGACATTGGTCGATAAGAATGACAGCAGCAAGAGACAACAGAACTACCTACATACATGCCTCCTTTTCCTCAGTAAACAAGCTTCTTTCTAAGTAAAACCTTTCCAAATCAAGTTAAATTGACACACAGTTCTCTGTAATTGCTGTACACACAGAGTGTTGCCTGTCCGTTCCTGATTGACCCGTCGTCCCGAGCTACAGAGTGGCTATGTACTCATCTCAAACAGCACAGACTAGAAGTTATCAACCAGCAGGTAAACACACAAACACACTATCTAAATCTCTCAGTCTATCGCTCTCTTTCTCTTTCAAACACACACACACACACACACACACACACACACACACACACACACACACACACAACAACACACACAACACACACACACACAAGTTAATTAACCGTTCTTTTGGAAACTCATTTTCACACACTGCTGATTGTTCAGATCAGTCAACCTTAAACCTGATGAATCCAAGTCTATTTAAAGTCCATTAGTATGCTGTAGTCATTTAGTTGCCACTTTTACCCTTCTCATCAATTTCTCTAGTTTTTGATTTTAACAAATGATGTGGTAACATTAATCACTGTAGCACTGTATCACTCGTTACTCACTTATTATTATTCACTTATTCATTACTAGCTTGTAATTGAAAAATTTGTGCCATTATTTATTACACCCCTGAAGCAGTAATGTATCAGTATTTGTTTCCTTCATACTACCTTTAACAAGATATAACAACACTTTCCGCTTGTCCTTTGTGTGTCAACTGCACTGTCCTCCATTAACCTGCTGTTATCACAGGTCTGTTCACCAGGAACAGAATAGATGTTGAAGCTGGGCACTTTTATGTATTTAATTTGTGATTTGCTAAGTGTTTTGGGGCATAGTAATAATATTACTAGGATGTGTTACAGAGCACTGTGTCACTAACCCATATTGTTTTTCAATATATTGTTACAAGTCTTTGTCTGATTGCCTGCTCACTGTAGGATAGTAACTTCATGACATCCCTCGAGCTGGCAGTCAGATTTGGAAAAACTCTCATCATTCAAGAGATGGATGGGGTTGAACCTGTGCTCTATCCGCTGCTGAGGAGGGACCTCATAGCACAAGGTATGCATATGCACTCACTATCACAAACACACTCTCCATATAAAGCTTGGGTGGGAAAACTTTTCCATTAAGCTGAATAATCGCCTCTACATGGCAGCAATTGTAGTGAAATTCCATTTTGAGAGATAAATACATTTCTAAGGATAAATAAATAACTAGTCCAGCACACGGGACCAGAACACAGCTTCCCCTACTGACCAGCATTTCTCTGTGTGCCATGAATAACACTGTCACATCTCATAGCCACATACTGTACTGTTCATACTGAGTGAAAGTCATTAGACTTTGAGTTTTGATGAGTGGTATTGATAACAGTTGACTTAGAAAAAGTATAATTTAAGAAGAGGTTGTATGAATAAAGATAAAGATGTATTCAGCTGTAAGCAGTACTTATAGATATTGGGAACTGATGTTTACTATTTAAAATAAGAATGGAGATGCTGTATATTGGACAAATGCTATTTGTATAAAATAACAAATATTTTTTATAAAATCTAATTTTCTTAAAAATTAAAAACATGAAAGCATTTTCACAAAATATATTGTGTTAATTTGCTATTTTTGAAGCTCCTGACATACATTGTGATATTTTAGTTTCTTAGTTCAGATAATCACATACCAATCACTTTAGAAGCATACCTGTGAAAAAAGGGTGATTCATAAAGCTGTGAATCATCCTGGGAGAGGTGGTTGTCTATTGGAAGCTGAATTGGAAGAAGTGGGGGCAGAGAAAGTGTGAGAAAGGGCAAGTCATCCACTTAAAAGTGGTGTTGAACAGGATTGAAAAAAGAAGGAAGACAGGTGTGGCAGTACTGCATTGCAGACCTCTAGAAGACAAGAATTAGGGTTAGAATACTGCAAGTAACTCTAAGTCGTGTTCTCTGTTTCTTCCTTTCCAACATTGGCACGGGTGTCCACACACAGGTCCTAGATATGTGGTTCAGATTGGAGACAAGGTTATTGATTACAATGAGGAATTCCGTCTCTTCCTGGCAACACGGAATCCCGCTCCCTTTATCCCGCCTGATGCTGTATCTGTGGTGACTGAAGTCAACTTCACCACCACTAGGGCGGGCTTGCGAGGACAGGTAACCCACATAACTCATCCTCGAATACACAAGATGCAATCTACCCCGCCATAAATAGTAAAATTGAGAGACTTTGTTCATTTTTGTTGGAGCAGTGTTGAACAAACTCCATTGTATGTAGGCTACAGTCTGTCATAATATTTTGTAAAATAATACAGTAAAGTAAAAGCACTAAAGTCTTTTCCAGTTAAGACTGTAGCTTCAAGTACTGTATGCTGCAGAGTTTCTGCTGTTTCAGCTTTGTCAGAGACTGATTTGCTGATTTGTTTGTGCTTGCATGTCTGGGCATTAGCTGCTAGCCTTGACCATCCAGCAGGAGAAGCCAGAATTGGAGACTGAGAAAACAAGACTGCTACAACAAGAGGAAGACAAGAAGATACAGCTGGCTCAGTTGGAAGAATCATTGTTAGAGGTACACAGTGCAGATATAAAGCAAGCAAACCTGTGCAAGCATATTAATATAATCATTAGACAACCTAATAACAATCAGTGTGTTAGCTGCCTTTTCTTTTAAATTGGAATGCTTAGTTATCCCTTCATTGTAGATCTTATTGTTTCTAACTCCTACTGATGAACTGAGCAGGGCGTAGTAGACAGAATGGAGCAATGTGTACAAAACCAAGCAGGAGGAGTCGCTAGTGCTGCATCAAGGATGTGATGTGTCATTTCACTCCCATGTACAGCCACAATGCCAGATGTGTTTGATCGAGCACTCCACCAAGCTGGAAACACAACTGCTGGGTACTGAAGCTGTGCCTTTGTGGCAGTGGAGGAGCACTTTTTCCTCTGCTCCTCCCAGCTTTCAGCAGTGTCTGGGTGGTTATAGGACTACTTTAAATGTAACCTGTGCTTTTTTTAGTATATACGTTTGAAAGTAAACGAATACATTTGATGTGTTAAAGCAAATCAAGTTATCAAACACAAACTGGACCTGCTGTTGCAGTTACAAAATCCACTATTCCGCCAAACTTTATGGAAAATTGGGTTCAGCTGCACTAAACGCGCTCAGGCTTGATTAGTGTGTGCGCTCTTTTCAACCTACAAATTTGTCAGCAACATGAAATTGGTTAAAAAAGTGCATCAGTGGAAATGCTTTAACGTATGTGCCCAAAATGGCATGTCTGCATGGATCAAGTAGAGAATTTTACATTGTGCCAATGCCAGATTCCTTAAACAAAATCTTTTTGTAACCTTCGTAACAGATGGCAAAACACAACCACAGCAAACTGTCTACCTGAAAATATACAATTAAATCTCCTGTGAGTGTGAGGGGTTGAATAGAAATGTTAGGGAGGAAAATCACAATCTTTACTGCATTCTCTCATTCACACTCTTTATTATTTTTAGATGTAATTTACCATCCATGGTAATGAAAATATGGATACGAAATTTTCAAACAGAATGTTCCTATCTAAATAGTTTGATAGAACTTCCTGTACTTCCAGTAGGAAATGCATAGAGCCTAATGTAGTGACACATTCAAAATCATACACGAAGTTGATGGACATTGTGACACAGACGGTGAACCTAATGCTTATTCTTTTGCACACAGCCTAAGGGAAATTTGGACACACACACACAGACAGATAGTGCCAAGAGCATTATGTCAGTGCTTCAGTGCTACTAGACATGTAATTATTCCAGAATTGTAGGAGAATATGCGACTTGACATTCCCATGCCCCACTGCTTTCTCATCTATTTTATTTGAATTTATTTGAATAAATTTAAAAAGTTCGTTTGAGAGAATAGATTCCACTGGATGAAGTGATTGTGCCATGGCACTCATTGAAAGCCTAAATAAAAAAAATAATTAATTCCACTTATCAAGTTGTTGACTTGAAGATGAGAAATGTTGCTTCTCCAACTTGTGTAAGATCACTGACTTCAGACTCTTGGCAGATATAAACTTTTAGGTCTTGTGATTACCCCACCCCCTTTTTTCTAATTTCATTACTTCTGATATTCTGTCCTGTTTTAACTACCTCTCCTTTTCTTGTGTCAGACCCTGGCTACAGCTCAGGGGAATATTCTGGAAAACAGGGAGCTGATAGACAGTCTGAACCAGACCAAGGCAAGCAGTGCCCTGATCCAGGAGTCACTGCTGGAATCACACAGGCTGCAAGCATCCCTGGACCAGGTACTGTATGTCGGGCGCCCATGCATAGACTGGAATGAACAAGCTTATGTGTATGAATGGTCTAACTTGATCTGATCAATGATGAATTATGAAAAATCTGCTAGTTGATACTAACAAGTACATATGTTACAGTTTTTGTTAGAGGAAAGGCAGGGAAGCATATGACAGAGAAAGACACAGATAATCCCAGTCAGGGGCAGAGTGTTAAACTCCCAGTCTGCGGATGTAAGAAGGCTGTACTTTTGTACTTTTATGTAATTTTTGCAACTATGCATCGCTTGATATTTAGTGCTTTGATGGAAATTGAAAAGTTTAGACTGTTACATACAATGATGCTATATAATCTAGTATTTGAGCACAAACAGTTCAGTGGTCTACAGATGCGTATCCTCATGGCTGCACAAATAGCTGCAAACATCAGATTCCACAAATTTACAAGTAAATGCACTGTGCAATCATCCTCTAGGGTGCAGTGTTACACCAGTACTATTTATGTAGTTTTTATTTATTATCTGTTCTCTGTATCTGTCTTTATTCACTTCTGTTTTTTCTTACATTTCCTGTCTTCACACCTCATGTTGTCTATCCTCCTTTTTATTTCTTTCTCATTCTATCACAATAAATTAAATTTTTTCTGCTTAACCATCTGCATACTGTATAAACTCACTGGCCACTGTATGAGGTATACCTGTAAAATCTAATACAATCTAATACAGTAGAAACAGTTAGAAAGGTGATAATTACTGAAGGCATAGTGGGTTATGGTTTTGTAGTTTAGTGCATTATATTAAGATGTGTTTTTAATACTGTTTTGGTCACCCTATCTGAAAATGAATGAGAAATTATAACCTTACCAAAATAGAATTCACAGGTGAGCTGCTGCATTGGATTGCATTAGATTGTACAGGTATAATAAAGTGTCTAGTGAGTATAAAGCCATTTTCCTGTCATTCAAACATTTGCTGTAGTTTCTGTGACTCTCTAAGAAAGCTGTGGTTCATTGTTTGCTGTCTCTTGGCTACTTTCTTGTTTTTTGTGCCCTTCATTTCTCTCTGTTTTTGATTTTATTTCAGGAGCGGGATGCCTACCTGCCGCTTGCAGAGAGTGCAAGCAAGATGTATTTTGTCATCACAGACCTGTCAAAGATCAACAACATGTATCGCTTCAGCCTTGCTTCTTTTCTGCGCCTCTTCCAAAGGGCTCTTCAAGCCAAGAAGGTGACCGGGTGCCACACAGATCTTATAGTTCTTTCATTTATATCCATCAGAACAGTGTTTTAAATGTTTTTCATTTTGCAAAATAGTTTCAAGTGATATTCTTCTTGACTTGTTCAATAGTAAAACAATAATTGTAATGTGCCCAAATCTCTCAGTTTTCCAGCCTTGGCGTAAAGGAAAATGCAACTTGATGCCACACACCTACACAAAGAAAAGCTCTACTGACACCAAATTTTACATGGTTCACAGCATTAGAAGATTCTCAAGAGAACTGTTAAAGACAATTCGGCTTTGTTGCATTTAGGAATCTTTCTAAAATTGCATTGTTCATCGCCAGACTACTTTAATGGATTTAAAAGTAATTTTGAAGGCTTTGGTGCCATAAAGAACCTCACTGAGAACCTTTGTCATCAAATTAAGACAACTTACTGCATAACAGTCAAAAGTCTGGCAGATCTTCCAATATATCATCAAGACCACAGCAATGGTCTCATTCAGGAAGTTAACTAAGAACCCAGGAACACATATGTACTGTAAATGGTAATACAACATATATATTTGAAGAAATCAAGAAGGAGGCATATTCCTACTGACACATCTGCAAGTTGCAGGTGATATTTGTAATAGTATTTGTATAGTATTTGGTACAAACAGGAATACAGGATTATACATACACATACTGTATTCTTTGGTTTTTATAATATTTATATTTAATACAATTTACTTTATATAGATTTAATTGTTTGAGCTCATGTTTGTTTTCTTCAGTAAGTTTATCTCAATCTGACCTGTGCAGCTGGAAAGCATCATAGATTGTCTATCACACTGCTATTCTCCATCTGAGCCCTAAAAACTCTCTGATAACCACAGTATATACTGTAAACACACACACACACACACACACTGGGTTGAGAGATTTAGCACTAATTCTCCAAATCCTGTATGCGTTGTTAGAGCCAGTGCTGTCGTCCAAAAATGTCACCAGGCAGCATCTGGTCACCTCTCTCTCTCTCTCTCCCTCTGTGTGTGTGTGTGTGTGTGTGTGTGTGTGTGTGTGTGTGTGGGTGTGGACACTTACAGTGTGGTCAGAATACTGCATTGATTCATATACACTCCCTCTTTGTGTCTGTTGGCTGTTTGTTGTATTGAATGAATAAGTTTAATTTACCAAGAGCTGCAGATGGTTCCTGAGATATGGATGAGGGTTTTAACCTCTCTTGTCTGACATACCGAACAGAACAATATTCATTTGCTCACAAACGCAACCCAACAGCTGATACACACATTATGCATACATGAGACACACATGGACAAAATGCTAACTTGTGCTCACCAAAATTCAAGTGTTTACACAAATGCTTCTTTCAAAATACAGCAAACAAAGATTCAGGCAGGAGAAAGAATGGGACAGGCATGCTAAACTGGGAATAGGAGAGAGAAAAAGAGAAATCCTTCTGGAATTTTTGTTTTTCTCACCATTTCTTTTGTAATTCTCCTGTTTCACAGTGTTTATTCTTTCCTGTCCTGCCCTGTCTTTGTATATCCAAAGGATGTCTCCATTCCAGTTTTACTTCTGTCCCACCTAACTCTCAGGTGCTTCAAGTCAGATGTCTCAGTAGTATTTTTTTTGACAGAGATTTAAAAAAAGAAAAAGAACAGAGAGATACAAGTTACATACAAGTACTTTGTATCTGTGGTTCAACTTTACACTAAAAATGTCACTGCTGGTTTTTTAATTCCATCGCCCCTCTCAAATGTAGTTAGAATGAAACACAAAAACACAGACACATACTGTTTCATATTAGTAAAGACTGAGAAATAAACCATTTGAATCTCTTTAGTGGCACGACATTCTCTACATTTCGCCTAGTTTAAAGCCCCCTGGCCATTTTTATCTTTCAATAATCAATAATTTTGTTTATTTTTTCAGGAAACAGACAGTACTGAAGCCAGGATCGCTGCTTTGGAGGCCAGTTTGAAGAATATGGTGTATGAGTATGTCTGCCGGTCACTGTTTAAGGTAATGCATAAACTTACTCACAGTAAAATTTGTTTGGAACATCTCTAAAAAAAATAAAAATCCTGTGACACCAAGTGCTTGATATAAACCATCAGATAGGTTTGCTTTGCAAAATGGGATTAGCTTGTTTTGAAACGGTCCCTAGCAGTTGTATTTTCTCCCTGTAGCTCCTTACTATGTTGATTTAAAAGAAGGGATTTTAAAACAAAAACTGGCCATGAACACATCATTCACCATAAGCCAAAAATCTATCCATTTTCTCTGCTCACAGTCACAGAGAAGTTCCTTTGCCAAGCTACTTACATTTGTTATGAATAAGTAGAGCACTGACCTCAACTAACCAGTGAAAAAAGGTACATTCTGCAAGCTACAATTAGACTGAATTACACTTTTTTCAAACAATTAGTATAGCATAGCAGTGTTCCTACTGAGCATTTTAACTAAATGCACAATCAAAGAAACACATACTCACATATACTTTCAAACCCTCACCATTAACAACTCTAATGAAGTGTCAAATATTGAACAACACAGCAATCATTGCATCGATCAGGCTGTAAATGGTAAATGTAATTTCTCTGTTGTGTGTGGGTGTGTATGTGTGTGTGTATGTGTGTGTGTGTGTGTCTGTGTGTGTGTGTGTGTCTGTGTGTCTGTGGGTGTGGGTGAGACAGAGAGAGTGGTAATGGAAGCTGCAGGCAGGCTCAGTGTAACTGTAAACTGCTGATCATGTCTATTGGCTATCTACTCAACACTTGCACACAGACACAAACATACCTAGACACGTCTTTAGACAGCTGCAGCCTAGGTATTAGCAGAGAGGAAACACTGGACTGCATTATCTGTGCTCCTGTCAACACCAGCACATCTTTGTTGCCAAAGAGATAACCCCACAGAGGAGAGGACAGAGGTGGGAGAAGACCTCCAATGCAAAGATAAAGATAGATAATAGAGAGTGAGAGAGGATAAAAAATGAGGGCATGATGATGTGAGAGAAAAAAGAAGAAGATAATTAGAGACGAAAGGGGAATCGACATCAGAAAACGTTGGGATGTAAATAACAAACCACACTATGTTCTGGAATATCTGTATTTTTATGCAGTGGTAGGCACTCGGATAATGTTGTATTTGTGTTAAATTCCCCCACAAACACAACAGACTCAGCTTAATAAGGTATTGATTTACTATGGCTAGGTACATCGAAAGCTGTGATAAAGATGAAGGGCTACTCTACCAAATATTGATTGGTAAACCTCTCATGGGCAAAGATTGTTTTGTAGTTTTAATTTTTTTCTGCAGGGTTGGTGTAAATGCATCAAGTTCATGTTATGTAACCTAGTTTATGTTTTGAACAACTTACATTTTCTCAAAATAAATGTGATGGCTGAGAATATTTTCATTTAAAATTAAAATGTTGTAAAAGCTGAATGTTTTAACTTCACAGGCTGAATTTGTTAGTTTTCTATTAGTTGAAGCGTGACAGCATCCTCTAAAGAAGCACTACACACTGCATTTCACTAGACATGGCGAGTAGAGCAATGGTTGTGAGCATGCAGCTGCTCCAGCAGGAGGACTGCTGTTACAGACACAGGACAGAACATGTAAAGTAAAAAGCCATTGTTGAGCTTTTTAAACATTAAACATGACATGATCTAGAGAAATTATGCTAATGGTCTTTTCAAATCAACCTACTAACAAAGATGTAATATTAGCTTCCTTGGTGATTGTTGCTATAGGCGTCACCACAAATGTAACACAGCCTTAAGTCAGGTCTGTGCTGTCACAATGTCATGGTCATAGGAATTGGCTTGGTTTTTACCAAAACTTTCAAATTCAAACTGAGGAAAAACTGATAACTTATTGAAAAGTTGTGTTGCATACTGTTTTGTGGAAATCACATCTTAATACATCATATTGAATAATGTATTTGAAATTAATTTTAATTCAGTTTATTTATATAGCGCCAAATAACAACAAAAATCAAAAGGTCAAGATGCAACAGGATTATAAATAAAACCCAGCAAATCACCCTTGAACAGCACCAGATGACAGTGGAGAAAACTGCAACTACTGGTTGTTATCAGTGGGAAGTGGAGAGAGAAAAGAGGAGCAACAAGAACTAATTGTATAATTATGTACACAGTGAAATAATTATTTGGGGTGTGATGCCCCTTCAACAAATATGCTAGCACTCTTAAAATAAAAGGTAAGCAATTCATTATTATTGTTTTCACTGAACAAGAAAACACACATGGCATTCAGAATTTTTTAGTGTGCCATTACAATATTTTGAACTGGTTTAGCCTCATTTAATATGATATCAAATTATATATATTAATTAGATGTTAATTGTCAAGCATTGTTCATATACACTTCTGCAATGACCTGGAGATGTAACTTTTCTGTTAGAAAATGTGTACTTCAGATGCAGCCATATCTAGGCCTTCTCAATGTCTCATCTATGCATAGCACCTTTGCAAATCTTCCTGTTTTTGTCAAAAATCCATAGAGAACATGCAACAATAACAATATCAAAGTTTGTCTTTTTGGCACACTGGTGTACACTGGAGGGGTGTACACTGAGGGGGATTATATTTTTAGAGGAGTAACATGGTAAAACACAATGAAAACAAAAGGATTGTGAGTCTGTGTGTACACACACTTGTCAAATTTGGTATTCACGTGTGCCTGTGTGTAGGGGGGGTGGCAGGCATACGCATTCAGGAGGTTAACTATATGTGTGAGAATGTGAATGCATCTCTTATGTACATGGAGGAGTGTGAGTTGTTGTGATGTGCTGAAGTGTGACATATTCCAGTTTGGACTGTCTACTGAGGTTCCTGGCCTGTCAGAGAGCTAGCGTGACAGCAATTCAGACACACACACACACACACACACTCTCAAACATACTCCCATCATCACTGAGCTCTTTTTGCTTAATTCGTCCTGGCACTTACATTCAGACAGTAAGAAAACACAGACACATACATCCACAGATCCACATATATCTACAAAAAACAGTGACATGCAATTGTTTGGTCACTCGTGTCATATTGTTCGGCTCTCTCGGTTCAGCTGTATCCACTGTCGCTTCAGCAGATTAAGCAAGTGTAGAAGTCTAGTCCTAATGTAACCTGAATGTTAGCCCCACTGTACCTCAAGCTGTTTTTTTTTCTTTTCTTTTTTTTTTTTCAAACTCCACCACAGAATAGAATACATTTATTAGAAACTACCAACAGGAGAGAAAGAGAGAAGGATAAAAAGCTAGGGAAGCATTGTAATGTAATGCTGAAATCTAGTATATTCATTGGAAATCAAAAACTGTGTCTGTGAATCTTTGTGTGGATGCTGAGTATTTACTCGAGATCCTAACTGACCCCTTGTCCACTGCTTTCGTGTGTAAACAGCTTGACACTGTTGAGTCATGTGGTTTGGTATATAAGAATCCCAAAGGATACGGTCCTGTGTTCTGAAATATAGGTTGAGCTCAAGATTGAATTACATTGCCAACAATTGTGAAGTAGTGCTTTAATATTCTATTAATTTAAGCACTTTAAGATAAATAAAAAAAAAAAAAGTGGAGTCAAAATTATCCCATTGAATCATTTGATGATTATTCCTTTTGCTTTTTATCTCTTTACTGGGCTTAATATTATACAGTGATGCTGTATATCACTAACAATCGAGTAAGCACATTGTAGCCACCGTGACTGCTAACAAATTGTTCTTAGATCGACTGCCATCTGATTTTTCAGTAACAATGCCTCCATCTGGTAGCAGTGATAGCAGCTCCTGTGAACAGCCAAACTTATCTCCACTGTACTTGAATTACATGCTACTTCTAATTTGTTTGTCCGTGCCAGACAGTTTTAAACTGCATAAAATGAGCTTTGCATAAATATGCACGGTCAGCATTGAAGGAGTGGTGCAATGTCTGTTATTAGCTTTGCTGAATAAGTACTGTTGCATTGTTTTTTGAAAGAATATTGTCAGATAACAGCTGTATATACTGTAGGTGTATATATAAATATAATTCTTTCAGAAGCCATTCACACCGCTGAATCTAATTTAGGAAGCCATCAATATAGTTGACATAACAATACCAATGTGAAAAGTACATTTAGTGTTTTACAGAAACTGTTACAAACAGTTATCTCTATTAGCTCTGTCATTATCACCATCAATCACAAAAATATTAGAAGCAAATATGTTTATGGGATAAAATCGAGAACCACATCAGACAAACTGCATAGCATGGCTGTGTTTTGAGTTTTTGCATTCTCTCTCACTGCTTTCTCGTTTTCGTTTTCTTCTAGAGTTCCTTGCTCATTGTCTTTGCTTGCTTTTGATTAGTGGCTGTTTCTGTTGTCAAACTTGACAAGCGTTTTTCACCAGATGTGAAAAAGAGAAAAAAACACACAGAGAGATGAGCACATTGAGTGTGTGTAGACATGATACAACAGTCAGTGTAGTTCCTGAAGTCCCTGGGGTTTTTGTTTTTTTTGCTGCACCAGCCTTTTGCGAGCCCTTCAGTTAGGCAGCCTGAGGGTACTTATCATGCAGTGGGAATATAGTTTGTCTGCCCTCGGTCTGGATGAGATGCTACAGTAATGTGCTCTACCATGACTTTTTACTGTTTGTAGCTGAGACTTGAGCAGACCATGAAATCTCGACAGGTGACATATATCATCTATTTATCAGTCTCTCTGTCTGTCTCTTCATGTCAGGCTGACCAGTTGATGTTTGCTATGCACTTTGTGAAAGGCATGTACCCCAAACTCTTCCAGGAGAATGTGAGTATTTTTAGTGAATCATAGCTGTTGCATACAGTGGCTTTATTAAATGTCAACCTTAACACTAATTTGTGCTGTAGGAATGGGATGTATTCACTGGATCCATTGTGGGAGAAATGTTTAAGAAAGAGGTAAGGCCAAAGCTTTGTTTTCTCAAGAAAATGACTATGATAGTACTTTGACTTACACCTGTCCTCTTTCTGCAGGAGTTCCCTTCTTGGATTGATCAGGAGAGGCATGGAGCAGTGGCCATTTTCAAAGTAAACTGTTAACATCATGCAGAGTTACAGATTAATTTTAATAATGTGAAACATTTTGACAGTTTTATACTTTTTTTCTCCAGCCAGTAGACACTGTAAACCAACAATTAACATAAATAGAATTTCAGTAAAGATCTCCTCAGTAAATTAAAGATATATCAAACACTACATCTATCTTTCACAAGATGAAGACAAGATGAATAACTTTTACCACTCTTTTCTCACAGGCTACATTCCCAGCGCTCTACCAGTCACTGTGTTTGAGTGACTCAGACCTTTGGCTGTCCTTCTCACAGAGCTCACAGTGTGAACAGGAAATCCCATCCACCATTGCCAAGAAGATTACTCCCTTCCAGCAGGTCAGCTTTCAATCAAAAACCAGTCATTTCATCGGCTAAATGGAACACCTTATCATTATGTACAGACCATATCAAAAGTCTACATGCATTTAAAAATCCTAAGCATTTGTTAGCTCTGCCAAGAAAGATTTGTTTGTTTGCAGATTTCAGTACATTTCTGTGAAGTTAGTTCCTGGGTCAGCATGGAACTGTTTAGACTTTAGTGTGCTTATTAGGCACATAATTTTTGTGATGACTCTTAAACCTTTTGGTATAAATTACTTTGTTTAGAGTTTTTGTTGTTGGTTCGAAGTGAAACAAATCTAAACTTAGATGAGCCCCAGAATATAGTATTATATAGATTTTCATATATGTCAGATCTGGAAATCTGAATTATTGCAAATGCCTAATTTTATATGGACGTAAATCCAAATTTGGGTTAAAACATTTTAACAAATGCATTTTGGTTATTACTTTGATGGCTGTAAGGGCAGTCAATGAATATCTATTACTATGTAGACAGGGTGATACTGGTGTTTTTGAGCACTAGTATCTCTTTTAATGTGGTTATCATGTTCTTTTTAATATATCTTCAGAAGAAGCATCAGTGAATGTTATGAATTCAAGTTAAACTATATACATTTTAAGCCTGGATGAATATGAAATATCATATCATATCCACTAAATGTGATTGACCTTCCAACAGTTTATAAGCAATGCCTGTTGTTTTTCCTCAGTTCATCTGTCTCTCTTTGCTCTCTGCTCTCCTCAGCTGTTGCTAGTTCAGGCAGTCAGACCAGATCGACTGCAGAGTGCTATGGCAGCCTTTGCCTCCCAGGCCCTGGGTAAGTGGCTCATATAAGGGCTTTTCATTTATTTTAGTATGTTGCCTAGATGGACTACACATAAAATTGCATTTATTATTCACAGTTTCCCACTGAAGAGGCACAAAAAACAAATACAGCATAATCATGCTGCCTACTGGGCACTAACCCAATCTTGAAATGGGGCTTATCTGTATTGATAGGTTAGAAGGTTTCTTCTCTTTTCCTGTTTAGACTCATACTAAGACACTATCACATGAATGAATTATGAGGACCTTAAGAAGGTGTTGAAGGTTAACAAACTAACAAATAGAAGCCTTAAATTGACTTAATTAAAATTTGTGTTTGTTCTGATAACGTTTCAGTAATTCCCTTCCCCTTTTGAATTTGAGTGTGATTTCTCTTTAATCATGCATGCTAAGCCACTGTACCTTTGCGAGATGCTACAAAGATGAAAGAAAAAGGCTTTTCTTTTAACAAGCACCTTCAGCCCTCACTCTTCACTCAAGCAAAATATTATCAGACAAATCTTTTATGCAGGACCTCTGAGCCATACATGTCCACTTCTCATCAATGGTGACATTTGTTTTCATGGTAGTTTTCTTTAACACAGATATCCCCATTCATACACAAACACTCACTTCTCCCTGTCTGTTCTCTTGACTTCTCTCGCTCACCCACACCGGCACACACACACACACACACACACACACACACACACACACACACACACACACACACACACACACACACACACACACACACACACACACACACACACACACACACACAGTTCTAATGTTGCTAGAGAGTGGTTAGTTTATTGTGCTTAATGAGCCCATTCATTCAGCCCAGATAATCCTAATGGTGTGTTGGCTCCTGACTGCACTATCTGGGATGCTGCTAATTGGTGTCAGGTGAAACTTATATGCAGGTTCATGTATGTGTATAATATTCAGTTTATATATGTTGTGTGCGTAGATGTGCTAGTTCACGTTTGTTCTTTTTTAAGATCATAGGTTGTTGTGTGAACAAGAGCATGTAAATTCACCTTTTTACCGATATGTCCACATTCTTGTGTGTCTGTTTTGATTTGCTCACAATCTAGTTAATCGCTAATGTCCAAAGTAATTTTCTAGACAATTACACTTAAAAGTCAAAATCTGTAAAATAAGCTACTCTGATTAGTTTTAGAAAAAAAAAATCAGAATTTGACAGTGTGAGACAAATTTAAAACACACAATCCCTGATGACCATTATGAAGCTTGTCTTGCATTGTAAATTGTCTGCTGTTCAAATTTAGACCTATGCCTGTGACTCTAATCATCTCATCTGGAAATAGCCATAATGTCCACCTTTATAGTAGCTTGCACAGCTTGGTTCAGTTTTCTACCATGACCACAGAGGTCCTGTACCTGACTTTGCAGCCAGTTATACAGTATAACAAATGCGCACACACACACATTTTAAAAAGCCTTACTTGCTGTGTTAACCTTGGGGGAATCTATGTGCTTGGGGACATCAGCATCTTTGTCATATGAATATTCATTAATGAATAAATAAAATCTCAAGGCCAAACATTTCTTTCTTTAATGAGACAACCCTCCCCAAATTAGAATTTACAGTACATTGTGCTGTTTAAGTGTTTTTAGATAGGAAAGTCAATCTGTATGTGATGTCATCAGGTGTGTCAATAAGGATAAAAATAAATAGTGGTAGTCTGCTGCCAAATTATGTATTCAGCTTTGAACGGCAAAACAAACCCCTGCATCCCATTGAAATTGCAGTGGTGCCACTGTAGTCACCCATGATTGATCCCATCATTCATTTTCTACAAAGTAGCTTCAGGAAGTTGTTTTGACTTTTTCAATTTTTTATTTACTATTTTAAACTACCTTAGAGAGTAGTTAAGTTCATCATTTTATTTAACATTTTAGCATACTGAAACATTTACTAAATATTATCAAATTTTAAAATATATATAAGGCTGATGCAATTGTCATTGCTGTGTTTTAATTATAATTAATTATAATATTTTGTTGAACTGCCTTTAGCTCTGATTAATGCACGCTTTGTGGCATCGTTTTGACATTTATTTTACAACGTTTATTTCCGTCCAGAGTTGCATTTATTTTTCGCCAAGATCTTGTATTGAGGATGGAAGAGTCAGGCCACTGCGCAAAGTCTTCTCTAGCACATCCCAAAGATTCTAAATCTTTAGTCTGGTCATTGCAATGATCAATCTATGTGTGAAAAGACCAACTGCAGCAACCCCAGATCATAGTAGTGCCCCCACAGGCTTACAGGACGGTATGGTACGGTATGCAATAGACATGATGGGTACATCACTTCACCCTCTTCCTACCCACCACTACAGGTTAAATCTGGTTCCCCACTATCCTTCCAGTTTCAGTAATGTTTTGGACAGTTCTTAACCCAATTTTAGTAGTTTTAGCAACCTCATTAGATGTTTCTTTGCTTGATTCATGCCAATAATTTGACCCTTCTGAAATTACCATTTTTTCCACAACCACAAGATGTGACTTCTAATATGGTTGTTTAAGAAATGAGAAGCTACTCGCTGCATCAGTTAGGATTAAAAAACATGGTGCTAGCTGAAACATAATCATCCATGCTGTAATTATCCAATGGGAGGCTCTTACCTATTTGCCTAGTTAAATCCAGGTGGTGCTTTTTTTATTTTTGGACTGTCAGTGTATTTACTAGGTAAAGCCGTAAATTGTAAAGTCATATTGTGACTGTGAGTGGCATCACATCTGCTGCAGATTCTTGCTTTGGTAGTATTAACAGCTGAAAACCCAGCCATCCACCATGGAACGGGCAGCAGTGCCTCCAGTTGTGGAGTTCAGTGCCAGTGAGTGTTGTGCCTCAAGTTTAATCCAGGATGTTGGTACAAACAGTGATACCAATGATGTCCTTGTACGTTAAAAAATATAAATAATAAATTTTACGTAAAAAAGAAAAGTAAATTAAACTACATCACAAAAGACATGAAAACACTGTGGTGTGCAGCAGTCTGTTTAGTCAGTGATCAGTATGTGGATGAATGAGAAGTATGTTTCAGTGTGCTTAATAATGTAAAACAAGCAAAAATGAGTGTGGGAGGCAATTTATGGGGAGACTAAACCTATAACCTGTTTGTCACAACCTTCAGATTATGAAACTGACACACCACTTACTGCATCAACAAGGCTGAATGCTTTCATTTTCTATGGAATACACTGCCACTGAACATACAAACGACCTTGTAATATTACACTGTTATTTCACACAAAATGTAAACAAATATATAAGATTTGAAACAATATCCAGCCCTAGCATTTAGTTTAGCTCCAACTTAGCTTTGGTTAAGAATAAAACACCTGCCCTGTGTCTTGAGGGGATCATGTTGGATTCCTGGGTTTCAGCATCAGGGAGGTATGTGTCTCATTCAAATGCAAATGTTCCTGTATTTCTAATGTTTGAGGTATATCTATCATCTTATGTTAAGACACTTCTTTGACTTTGAGTCTGAATTTGAATGTGTGAACACATGTCCCGAAGGGTGATAGTTTCAGCAAAAGGGTGGGGCGAATATTTCTTATTCATTCATTAGACAAATGTACTGACACTGTAATTCTTTTTCATTGTTTTATGGCCAATTTATTTTTTGAAAACCAGCTCCATGTGAGGCTTGAACTCACAACCTTTAGATTATGAGACTGACATGCTGCCTACTATGCTGAGGATGAGGTTACATCAGTGCTTGCATATAGCCTAAAACAACATCTCTGCTCACAAAACTCGTAACATTAAGGTTACAGTCACTTATTATTGTCTCTAAATCTGGATTCAGGATTTAAACAAAATGGAGGAAAAAATGACCATTGCCATCACCAATTTCCCAGTTCTCTATGGTGTGTCTGTTTAATCAGTTAATGAGGATGTAAAAAATGAAGAATTATCTGTGTGTCTGGCAGCAGCAGACATCACAGAAAATAACTGTCCAGCTGGAATAGACGTACTGTATGTATGTAAATTACGTGCTCAGCATTAAACACGCCCGTGGAACTTCATACTGTATTTATGAGGGGCCAAACACTGCCAACTTGAACACATCATCACAGTATGTACCTTGCAACACCCCTTGGGTTCTGTTGTCATTTCATTTTAGGGCTCAAACTCTACCTTCATTGTATGATACTGACATTCTGTCTACTGTGCCAGTAAATCCTGGAGAGTAGAGATAATTCAGTAGCAACTAACTCTACTTCTTTTCTTGAAAATCTCCCATATTTCTCTGAAAAAGATTACTGTAATTTTAGCACATTATTGTTCTCAACTCTCAAATAGGTTCACAAATGTTGTAAATAGGACACTCAAGAGCAGCAGAAAAGATGTGGTTTCAAAAGGGGATGGAGAGGAGGAGTCATAGACAGAGAGGGAGAGAGCAATTGGTGCTCTGATTGCCTTGCTTCCTACTGATAGCAATAGCCCTATTGACTGAAACTCAGTGTCAGCTGTTGTGCAGCTGCTCCAGAGTGCTAATAATAGTAATACTGGCTAATCGAGGGGGACACTCTAGACTTGTATGTTTGTTTCTTTGTGCAGAAATTTATACGGGTGTCCATCAGCCCAACTCTTCACATTTGAAGTTGTAAATTTTAGCCTTGCAAGTGTTTGTTTGGCTGTGTTATACATGTGTATCTTTAGCTCTGAGTTTGTGGGTGGCTTAGAACCAATTTTTCTTTGCTCTTTTATTCTGTAAATGTGTCCATGTTTCCACTTCAGCTAACTTCTCAAAAGCACGTTGTGCCACATTTTATTTTATTTTTTTTCGCTCTTGTTTATTTGTGGGCTATTACTGTAAAACACATACACTTTATCATGACAGAGACATAGCCTTCTTGCTCCTTGAATGGGATGTGAACCCACCGTTGATGGTGTTGTGTGCTTATAAGTGTATGAGGTGGGTAAGAGTGCATGTGTGAATGGAACAGTGAGACAGACAGACAGATTAGAAAAAAAGAACAGGAGAGAAGAAGATTTTGTGTGTATGTGTATGTGTTTTTGGCAGTAAATCAGTATGCTAATGAGGCATGGTCTGTAATCCTCTTACAGCTAATCTCACTCAATCCCTCCAGTCCAGGCCTGGGCATTGCTCACACACACAGGCATGGCTGGGTGAACACAACCTCACACACACACACACACACACACACACACACACACAACCTATAAAGTGCTTGCTCACTGGTTTGTTCACTCTGCTTCACCAAATACAAACCTTCTTTTAGGTATGCATAAAAAACCTCACTCTTTACTTTTTTTGTCATTAACCATCCAGCCAAGTGGGAATCTTTTTTTCTGATCAGGCAATCAGCTTTTAAATGCAGTTACCTTGACCGTTACAGTTATTGTATTAGAAATATGGTGATAGGAAAAAAAAAGGAGGCTTAAAGTGTCAAGTGCAGTTTGCAACATTCCTAGCCGTTCAGTGTTTCCTCCAATAAAAAAACATTTAAACCATAGGGGGACTGTGGCACTGTCTTTTTCTAGCCTCGACTTTGCCCTGATTGTGTGTCATAAAAGCCAAGGTGAACTTTGCTATTCACAAACAGACGATGCTAGTCTCCAGCATGAATACTGATTACCTGTCCATGTCAAAGATAGTTGAGTATGCATCTGTGCATGTGCACTTGCTGTAAATGTTCCCTTTTTTTTTTGCAGTCAGACATCATAAGCCATGTGGTCAGACGACTGTTTTTCTTAGCGTTGCCATGGTGATGCAGCAAAAGGTCGCTTTGAAATGTTCTCTACCAAGACCTTGTGTGCGTGCATGTATGTGTATTTCGTTGCAGCAGATTGCATTTGGCAGCAGACACCAAAAGAATGTTCAGGCTGGGGCAGTTGTCTCAACTAGAAAAGACAGCACTCTCTCTCTCTCTTTCTCTGTTTGTTTGTGTGTGTGTGTGTGTGTGTGTACGTGTACGAATGGAAGAGAGAGACAAAGCTTGTGTGTGCGCTAGTTTGAAAGAGATATCTGCTGATCCGTGCATGAATAACGTCACAGCGGAATTTCTAACACAGCCACTCACTCTGTGTGCGCCTGCTTGTGTGTCACTATTAACTCAAATCTGATATGCAATTCAATATATTACAGCAGGATTATAGCCTAATGCTCAGTGAGGAAACACACACATGCAGACACACACTTAAATGCACTAAGACGCATACACAAAAAGCCTGGCTTCTCAACACCAGGGGGCTGACAAGGTATTCTTCTGCTATATGTGGTAAATACTGCTGCATACCTGGCACTCAGTATGCACAGCACATCATCCTCCTAATCTCTCTCACTCTGTCTCCCAGTGTCTTCCTCTTATGCCTGCTCTCCCTTTCTTCAACATCGCCTCACCTTTCCTCTCTCGTCTACTTTTTTTCTCTTCACCATCATCCCCTTTTTAGGCACTGACTCCCTCCTTCCACTCTCACCCTCATTTATCACCTACCTCGTTCTCCCCTCTTCTTCCTCATCTACCCTCACCAGATGCCTCCTTGCTGCTACTTACTAGTAATCTACCTGCTCTTCTTGTTTCTGTGCCCCCTCCTAAGTGCACTCTCTGTGCAGGATAACCAGTCACTTCGACTTTGAATAGCATCAAATTTAAATGAAACATATTTTGCAGATCTGCTAGTCACACCATTCATCCATTCTTCACTTCTCTGTAGGTATGAAAGAGCTCTCCCCCCCTCCTCTAAACCTGCGGCGTCTCTACACTGAGACGTTAGAACTGGAGCCGGTGTTGATCATCATCTCTCCAGGGGCAGACCCATCTCAGGAGCTTGCAGAACTAGCTGCAGAAACCATTGGAAGGGACAACTATCATGAGGTATAGGATACATTTCTTTTTCAACAGAATACCAAGATGAGAGCCACAGAATATTCTTTTGTACATTTAAATTGGGATAAATTAGTTCTACAGCTTGCTGAATTTTTGGATCTTGATAATGTTCTGCCAGTTGATTTCATCAGTTTTCATACATGTCAAGAGGTCATGAACTCTAAGAAATCTGCCCTTGGAAGAACGTCCTGCAAACCTGTGGCTATTTTGTATTCAGTAGCATTTTTTTTAACAAATACCTAAAGTAAACAAAACAAGAAATGTAATGCACTTAAAACGAGCATGGTCTGTGTAGTCAAAAACTGTTATATGGTAACTTACAGTATACTGTATACCTGTGTTACTGATTGCTGTTATTATCTAGAAAACTGACGCAGCGGGTTTTAGGAGGAAATTCAATCAAGAGGATTTGAAAGTGGAAACAGAAAATGCTAATAATCACTTTGATGAGCTACACAACAAAATAAAGCCTTCTGGCACCATAGGGAAATATCGCTTCTGTAACTCTAACGAAAACATTTGGCAGTATTTGCTAAGCCATTGACCTGTCTTTCAAACATATTAAAGTCAAACTTAATTCCAGCCACCACAAGTCGCTTTCAGGCTTGATAATATATTTGCATTTTCTCCTCTCTGTATTTTGCACACCTGCAAAAACACAAAAAGTGCAAAATCCACAGCATATGCTATTTTGAAAGGCACAGTTCTAAATGTGCACTCAAAGTAGATCAGTTTGTGCCCTGTTTTGCAGATGTTTGCACACAGTTTAGTACACGCACACCATAGAAAACCAGGCCCTTAGTGTTACCTGAAAGCAAACTTGTTTTAGAAGAGCTACATGGTGCAGAGTACCTTGTAACTCTAGTGACAGGTTGATCAAACACATAGGTTGAACACTTGTCCTAAACAAGTTGCATTTTTTTTTTCTGTTTTCTACAACGTTCCAGATTTCAGCCGAAAGAGAGAGATGTTTCCAAAATTTCTATCCTGCTGCTTGTTTCTCACCATGTCCCCTCTCTTCCACTGTATGTCTGTCTAGATCTCTATGGGCCAGGGACAGGCTGATGTGGCCTTAGCTACACTCAGAGAATGTTCCCGAAATGGAGACTGGCTTTGCCTCAAAAACCTTCACCTTGTCACTGCATGGCTACCCCTACTGGAAAAAGTAGGTACTGTGTGTGGGTGTGGGTGGGTGGGTGGTGTAAGGCTTTAGCAAAAGGAGTTAACATTTGCCCACAGTGTGTGTTTGTGGGAGAGAGTTTTATTTTTTATGTTTCTAATTATTAAATAATTGCACCGACAGGACAGGGACTTTTACTGATCAGCTAAGGGGGGAAAGGTCAAATTGTTGCAGGACTTGTGGACTGTATGTTTGGATATCTATCTCTGTCCACACTACTGTACTAATAACAGTTACTGTGACATTATATGTGTGCAACATGTGTGCAGAAATAGGTGTCCATTAGGTATCCTGGGTTGGACAAGGCAGATTACAGAATAAAATAAATAAAAACAAAATAATAAAAAAATAAGCGCTGACAATTATGTGTATGTTAAATGCACTGGATTTTTGTTTGCCCTCACTAAGATGTTGCTGCAATTCTATGCACGCTAATCAGATAAGGTGTGTGAAGCCATTGACTGGATTGTGTTTCACACTGTGTCCGAGTGCATGTGCATGAAACAAATATAAGTGAAACCCATGGTCCATGATCTTACTAAAGGTCCGGAACTTCACTGTGTACAGTGTGATGATAATGGACGTGTTGCTGAAAGCTGTCCTGCCCTTTAAAAAACGCACCAGTTTTGGGTTTACTGGTTTCAAGAAGCACTGCGCAAGTTTTTCTTGCCACTGTAAATTAAAGTGTGCATGTAACTTATAGTTTTACACTGTACTACAGCTTGTTACACATATAAGAGGACATTTTGAAGACTAGCCAGATATCCGTATTTAAAATGACCTTCTGTCTTTTGCCTACGTATATTTTGTATTCTACCTGTCGACCCATATTATCACTATTTTGTGTGTATTTGTCTCCAGGCGTTCATGTATTGAGTGCATATGTTATTATTACTAGTAGCTCATCCTTTATATTTTTACTGTTGTGCACTTGTGCTTATGTGTTAAATGGGTTCATATGTGACTTTTACTTTCTTTGTATTTATTTGTGTCCACATGATTTTCCTGGGGTTTAGTTTAGTACCATCTCATTGTAGCAGGTCATATCTCATTGGGAGGCACAGCTGTTGGCAGTGATTGGTGTGTCTTTGTTGTGTGTGAGTGAATGTTTGTTGTTGTGTGTACATGTGTGTGCATGCCCTGGGGTTATCCAGAGATCCCTCCTGTCCAGAGTTTTCTACGCCCCCAGTGTGGCTTATACCATGGCTTAACACAACTTTCTTTTTCTACTTTTGTCCTTTTCCTTTCCACTTTCCCCACCTCACTTCTTTCCTCTCTCCTCCTATTTCATTTTGCTTTTTTCTCTCCGTTTGTTCCCACCTGTACATCCCTGCTATCTTTTCCTAAAATTTTCACTCCTCCTTTCCTCCTCTCTATTGTATAACTAAAAATCCTTTTCTGTCTTGCTCTCTCTGTTTCTCTGTCTCGCTCTTTACCCAGCAACCGATGAGGTTGAGGTCTTGGCAGTCAAGCTTGAAATGAAAAACTGATGCAACAAGGGGAACGAGGGAGGCAGGGAGCATATTGAAAGTATAAAGAAAGAGTGGATGTGAAAGGAGAGAGGTAGAGGCAAAATGAACTGAGGCTTAGAAGGAAGGGTAGACTCCACCATGAGATGGCTTTGTTTAAGTAGCTGCCTCTGTTTCTGTAGCTGTGTCCATCTGCTCAATTATTCTGTATCTCTGACTGTAGTTTCTAAATTGTCTGGGTTCTTTTTGCCATCTGTCTCTCCAGTCCTTCCTTCCTTCCTTCACTAAACCAGTTGGTCAGTTAGAGAGAGGGAAATGGAGGAAAGAGAGACAGGGAGGGAGAGCGGTCAGTGTTCATAATTGAAGTTGGCAGTACAGATGTCCTTTCATCCCTGTCAGATTCTTCCACTTTCACTTTTTTCTTTCTCTCATTTTTCACATCACCAATTGTGCTTATGGATCCATCCATCTAGCTAGTTAACTAGCATATAGCTTTCAAACTACTGTACAGGGGCAAGAAAACCTATGTGAATTTCATGTTTTTTTGCATTAATTTATCATAAGATGTGATCTAATCTTCAACTAAGCCAAGAGTATCAACAAATACAGTGTGCCTAAAATAATAACAAATAAATAAAAAAACTCCTGAACTTTTATGTCTTTATATAATGTAGTTAACTGTGTTATATATATATATATATATATATATATATATATATATATATATATATATATATATATTTCCAGGCTAGGCAAGATTAATCTAAATTAGTGGAACGCCACCTCTTTTCCAGCTTACGTCATGTCTGCTTTAAGCTACGGATTTGTGAATTCTACCATGGAGCTAGTGTCCTCTGATACACTACCTTCTTTTTCAGAGGGGCTAGAGTATTGAGTGAGTGTTCAGAGTGAGTCTGCAGTATTATCAACAAGATAGTTGACTTGTGTTGGAGTAAAGTTAGGTTCATTGCTCTCCACTGTGTTGGTTTATGGTTCTGAAATAAAAGATGGAATCTTCTTTCTTCATTTTGTCAACAGCGTTTTCAGATATACATCAGATGTTATTAAAATGGTCAGATAAAAGAGGGTTTTGGGGAAAAACTATTAAATAATCAATGAATGAAACAAGATCAAGGGTGTGATTAAAACAATGAATGGGTTTATTTACATACAAAGCCAATGGAGTCTAAAAGTGAATTAAATGCAGTGTTGAGGCAGTTATCATCAACATCTACATGGATGTTAAAGTCACCCACTAAAATTACTTCATCTGCACTAAGAACTAAATCAGATATAAAGTCTGAGAATTCAGTTAAAAACTCATAGTAAGGGACAGGAGGAGGGTACACAGTAACAAACACGTTTTTGACTTTTTCAGTTTGGATCAGAGAGGCTAAGAGTGAGGCTCTCAAATGAATTCAAACTATGTTTAGATCTGGAGTTGATTAATAAGCTTGACTGGAAGTCCTCCACCCCGACCTGTGCTTCTAGGAACATGATAATTAATATGACTTGGGGGGGTTGAGTCATACAGACAAACATATTCCTCCTGCTGCAGCCATGTTTCAGTAAGACAAAATAAGTCTATTTGATGGTCACTTATCAAATCATTCACTAACAGGGATTTAGTCCACATTTGATTGTTTTCTTTTTGATTTGTTCTGTGGGGAGGAGTCGTCTTTATTTTTCTTAAGTTTGTAAGAATCACTCCTTTTGGTTTTTATATAATTTAGGTGGTCGGGGAGCAGACACTGCCTCTATGAGGTTTTGGTAGTTTTGGGGAGCTGACTGCTGTAAGGAAACTGCAGAGAGGCTTGTAAGACTGCATCCCTGCGTCCTGGGCTCCACTAATGTGTGTTTTTATCTCTTGCTCTCTAACATCTTCCTTTTCTCTCATTCTCTATTTATTTCCTTAACTTCTTTCTCAGTGTCTCTGTTATGCATCTTCTCATGATACTGTCATTTGTTTCAGTGGTTTTCCGGTTGACAACACACAGTCACACACACACACACACACACACACACACACACACACACACACACACACACACACACACATACACACCAGCAACAGATACGTAATCACAGATGGAGGCAATTTCTTCGAGGAATGTCGGTTCCTATGTTCTTTGATTTTCACTGATCCTGTCTGCTTCCATGAGAACGAATTAGATTCCAAATGATGCAGAAACACATTGACTACAATTCAGTGTGTGTGCGTGCGTGCGTGCCTCTGTGTGAGTACTCAATCAGATGACACAAGACCTTAAGGTGCCAGCATACTATTTTTAACCATGAGTTTTTGAGAATGATAGGGGGGAGGAATGTAAGCATACAAGTGAGAGAAAGAAAACTGGAAACTGAGATGAAGAGACAGTGATGACAACGATGAGAAGAAAGGGCGAGAAAGACTGGTAGAAATGTATAAAACCGTGGTGTATGGTTTGTGGTCAAATCTGGTGCCATACAATCATTATAGTGAAAAGAAAATGACATGAAACAAAATAAACATTTAAAAGAAGATAGGACGTGTAGAAATGTGTTATTTATTGGCTAGACACTGTATATATGGTAAGGTCAACTTTTCTTTTTCCTATATACAGCACATTATATATGTTTTACATGTACACATGTCGCTTTTCGAAACAGGATAAGACCTTTAGGAAATTCAAGGACCTAAATGATACAATGTCTTTGAATTGTTCCAACTTTTATATTTTGAATTACTGTGTATTCCTGTGTCTCTACATAAATGTGTATGTATACGTGTCAGTAGAAATGTGTGTGCATCTACATCCAGATTCAGTACATGCAATCAGGTTACCTAATACTCCTATATTCCTGTTGAGGTGTCTTAATGTGTCAAATGTGTACACACTGCCTTCACAGGAGCTAAATGTGCTACGTCCCAAAGCTGGCTTTCGACTCTGGCTGACAGCCGAAATTCATCCAAGATTTCCTCCCATCCTGCTGCAGTCTAGCCTCAAGATCACTTATGAGGTAGTCACACACACAAACCCACATCACACAGCACAGGTATCAAAACAATAGCATCATAATTTTTCCATAGAACCTTAAAGTCAACTTTTTTTTTTTACTAACTGCAGTTATAGCCACACATTTTTCAGGCATGGTTCCAGAAATGCTTATAGATCTGTATTGTTTTCAAAGTACACACTAGTGTAGTGATCTCTACAGAATGTCACTGTTTGTGTCTTATACAATACATTATACTGTATAATGCCTATATGCATCATTTAAATACATGTTGGTGTGCTTTACCTGCTTATTATATTTTACATTTAGTCATTTGGGAGATGCTTCTATCCAAACATTTTACAATTGAGGTACAAGGCAAGCAAAAAATCCAAATCAAAGAGCAAACATTAAAGCAACATGCTATAGGAAGAAATGTTTCAATTTCATAAGACACAAGTCCAAGATGGGATGGATAGATTTTTATTGTGTGTATGATCTTTCATCTCTTTATTGAACACACACATTTATCATACAGTAAGTAAGTGAACCAGTGTCTTAAAAACTGGTTGAACCGCCTTTGGCAGCAATACCCTCAAGCAAGTTCTTCGTGTAGCTGTGTATTAGACATGTTCAACATTCAGGTGTAACTTTGGACTATTCTTAGGACCTCTGTGTCTCTCTCTATGTCATCCACCATAATCTCTAATGGGTTGAGATCTGGGCTCTGGCCAGGCCACTACAAAAGGCAAATTGTGTGTCTCTAAATCCACTCTGTAGTAAATTTACTTCAGTGTTTAGGGTTATTGTCTTCCTGCATCACCCAATGTATTTCCATAAAAGCACACAGAATAAAAAAGCAGTAGGTTCATGCGAGAATCCAAAGATAAAAAAGTACAGTTAGCATATTACTTCCATGAGAGTGAATAGAGAGAGCATGGGAAGCTCTGCTGTAGCGAAACAAGTAAAATTTAGACTTAGTGTGTAGTCAAGTAAGCACTTTGCAGCTACATTTAATCTACTCAAACTGGAAACATATGTAGTGAATTACCAGTTCTGGCAAATGTGCATTTCTGGCTCTATGTGTGTTATCAAAACCTCCAGATGGAAGTACCAAATGTTCAGCAGAGCTGATAATTTGTGGACTGATGTCAATGTATGTTCATCACTTTTATGAGTGAGTATTTTGTCTCCGAAGGAATCAAATGTGAATACAACTATTCGGAGACGCAGCATGTGCTGCTCATATGGAGAATGTTCCAACGAAAGTGCAGTGCAGGATACAGTAGAGATACAGCATTTAAATACACAGACAGTATTTACATTTTAAACCAAGATGCACAGTCAGATGGCTGTTTGTTTGAAAGAGAAGACCTTGACAGTGGGCTTCAAGTGACTTAAACAACTGAGATGTTGATGTCTGCAGGAAATATCTTAAACCCTTTTTACACAATCTGTTTTATCTGCCCTTGCTTGTTTAGTGTGTGTCTGTATCTCAGTCTCACAATAATACACATGTCCATGTGCGGTCTATGTGATTTAGCATGTTGTGAGAAGCTGTACTGTATTTATTTTGCATTCTCATGTAGCAGACATTTCAGTCAGATTGACATCCTTTATATTATTTCAAGAAAAAACATAAACCTCTTCTGCTAAATCTATAATAGCATTAATGTCCCTGAGGTGCTGCCTTACCCTTTCTTTAACAAACATCCCGATGTTATCATGAGAGCGCTATTATACATAACCATGCTCGATAAACATGGCATGGATAGAAGGCATTTGGTGTAGTCTAGTGGCTCTCAGCTATAAGTCACTAGGTGCTGTTGCTTAGATGGTCAAAGTACATGTCTAATTCAAATCTGTGCAGTACCTCCTCTCTTTGTGTTAGCATGTCAGATAACATCTCGCCATTCAGCACGTGTATACAAGTGTATTCCTAGTCATTTCCGCATGTGTGCACAACATAAATATGAATGTTGAATAAGACTTATTCACAATAAAATGATTTACTTCCTGTGTGTTTTCACTTTTGCCTTCTGCAGGCTCCTCCTGGGTTGAAGAAGAATCTCCTGAGGACATATGAGTCGTGGACTCCAGAGCAGATTAGTAAAGGTTGTCTTTTCGAAATCTTACTAGCTAACAACAAGATGCTGAAGATTCAGAATGAATATTTTATTCTTTGGTTTCATTTGCAATAAAGGGTTAGTTTAATGTTTTATAGGCATTTTGCCTTTATTTGATCGTGACAATAGTATGGACACAGAGAGAAAACATGGGATGAGATGTAAGTATAATGAATATGATGCTGCAAAGGTCAGACTTGCAGCATGTCACTTGTACTTGCAGACTTGCCAGCCAGACTTGAACCAGGGACACTGTGGTTATGTGGCATACAGCATAATCATTCAATAATTCACATTTTTGAAAGAAGATTATTGGCTATGAGTCCTGTGAACAAGAAAGTCTCAGCAAGCTTGTAGATTCTGGAACAGAGAATCAACACATGGAACTAGAGTACAGCCTTTAACCATCCTCAGAAGAATATATCATGCTTAGTTTTGCTGTTAGCCTTCTGTGTTTCACTTTGTCTGATGAAAAATAGCAATATAACTGTCTGTTGTCATGTTTTTGATTGTGTGTAGGAGGCATTGTAGCCAGAGCTCAGTCTCTGTTCTGTCTGGCGTGGTTCCATGCTGTCTGCCAAGAGAGGCGCAACTACATACCACAGGTAAAATTCACACACCAATTTAGACCAAAGTGCTCACAGTTCTACACAGACACTGATACTCAAACTACTGTAGAATTAAGGTCCCATTTACAGAATGACAAATACATCATCTATATGCTGAAAAAAGACAATATCCCACGAAGGAAGCTAATTTAGACAAAAAAAAAGTAATAGTCTTCTATAGAAAAAATAAAAAACACAACTACCACATCCATTTTCTGTACTTACTGACCCGCATAGCAAATGTGTTTATTTTTTCTAGAAGAGTGTGTGTGTGTATCTGTTTGTGCAACTTTGGATAAAGGCCTTTGCTGTAAACTTGCCTGCTGGTCAACGTACACCAAACATACACATCAAAAAAAAACAAAAGGGAAGTGCCCCTTAACAGATACTTTTCAGTTCTGATAGGCAAAAGTGTTTACATTGTCTTGTCCAGTGAAACAATGGAAAGCACAGACAGACGTCCGTCTTGCTGTATTTCCATATAAAATGAAAATGTTTTTTTTTAAAAACATAATAGACTATTGGGACCCATCTGTCCAAATGTTTTGTAAATACTCCACTTAGATTTCATGTTTGTATTAAAAAGTGTTTAGTTAGTGTTAATTTAATAAGGAAATTAATTGAAACTGAACGTTTTCACTGAACTTATCATTGATGCACAATGAATCACTAAATAAATGGATTTTAGAAAGATTTTCAAAATGTCAAATGCAGTAGCTGTGACCCATAAAAATGGCTGCATGCTGAGACATTGGGTGACTCTGCGTCATTGTCATGCCCCATGGTTAACTGTAGTGTTAACTTTCAACGCTTCAGACATATGTAACTTTCTAAAACTGACAATGCTACATTCACGCCCACTTCACACAGCGTTTAGCCAGGTTCTAACCAAGTTCTTACTTGAGTTCTCTGTTTAGATGTCCATAGAGACATCTGAAAACACTTTTCAACGTGGTCAGGCAACTTCTTATACAAACTACTTTATTTAGAATATAAGCCTGCAATCACAATGTATCTTCTATCTTGCCAAGTCAGGGTATTAGCGAGAGATAGAGACATGTTTTGCCTTGTTTAAATGTCTTGAGCCAGAGTGAGTCACTGATTCAGTTTTTGATGTCTAATGCCTGTTTATCGGTTTAGCTGCCCGCAGATCTACCACAGTTAGAGTGATTAATGAGTGAAGCACTGTCTTCAGGCGAACATTGACATCTGATAGCCATCATTTACTTTCAAAACTCGTCTCGAGTGATAATCACATTGTGCTGTTTGCACATATATTCTTATTGGAGGAACCACAGTTAGGTTTTAAGTAAGAGTCAGAGAATGGGAGAAATTTTCAAACAGGCAAAAGAAGACGTGACTGCACCTGTAATTGCATGATTCTTGCTGCATTTTTCGATGTTATGTTTTCACTTGTCACCCTTAACTGTCACTTTTACATTTTAGTGAAGTGCCAGTGTGGCTGGGACTCATTTGTGCCTGTTTGTACTGAGGTGATGCCTCAGATTGGTCTGTCTAAACAGTACAATCTCTCTTTTTGTCTGCTAAACAACACTCAGCACCAAACACTACAGAGAACTATAGCAAAGAACATGTTTTTAAATAGAAATTTCTGTGTCTTTACTATTCCCTCAGACTTGGTATGCCCCAGCTCCCCTCATTGTGGAGTTGTTTGAGGGGAAAAAGTATTGATTGACCTATAGGTGGACGTAAACCGACATAACTAACATACACCATGCCTGCCTGTGTGCTATACTGGAAGTCTCTTTGGGGGTTTGTCTGTCTGCTTCTCCCTAAATTCTCACTTTTCTTTTAATGGCCAACCTCCCTGGCTGCTGTTACCCTATCCCTCTCTCTCTTTTATGTCTCTGTCACTGAATCTCTGGTGTTTTCATTAGAGATGATAATGTTGTTTCTCATCCAAGAACATGATCTTCTAATTATTGAAACAGTCGCAGCTACTTTTGTCCACTCCACCATCACTTACTCCCGTCACGGTTCATCTAGCATCCTCCCCAGTTTTCTCATTTATTCTCCCCCCTGTTTTCTTACATGCCTGTGCAGAAAACACTTCATTTAAGCAGAGTGGAGAGGAATAGACACATGAGAAATTAAAAGAGCAAAAGAGGCAAAATTAGGAAAGACAAAGGAGGAAGTAGAAACAGATGGTTTTCAGTCTCGCTAAAAGAAAACACATATTATAAACACGGGCCAGTTCGTTTTTCTCGGTTTGTGTGTGTGCTCATGCGTGTGTGTGATCATAGCAGAGCCACTGCATCAGCAGAAGGATACAGGCTGTAAGAGAACAGCAGTGCGATGGGTGGTCATACTGTATATCTGTTTAACTCATGACTAGCACACTTTATGACAGACACACTCACTCACCTTTATTTAGACCCACACACTGAATCATTCAGCGAATAAGCAGCTAAAGCTAAGTAAATGTAACAAATGCACACGTGCATGAGCACAGTCTGCAGTCTCACTCACACACATGTAAGGGCATTTGTCAAACACACTAGAAACATGGCCCCTGCACAGTTTGTGGATGTTCATTCAAGCACAAAATTAGTGAACATACATAACATACATCATTCAAAGAATTACTAGACTTGCCCACGCAGTTTTCCCCACTACTCATGCCATCCATCTACAGTATCACTGGGTTGCTGATTGAATAGCAGGGTGAATAGCAAGTGCAACAAACACACACTCAATTATGTAGAAACAATTCTTTCCAAGTTTTTAATTTTTAATTTTTATTTTTTTAGGCTGGTCGTCAGTGTGTTTTTTTGGTCGTGTGTGGATATCTGATTGCAGCAGCTTGTTTTTTTTCCTCCCTGATGTAACACCGTACGTCAGTGCTAAGAGCTATACTGTCTGTGCTCTAAGGAACAGTGTGCCATATGTTCATATGCACCTGGACTTGTCTTTGTACTTCTTAAACACTAAACTCTTTTGTTAATTTTGTGATTTACCCTCTATCTGTAAGAGAGACCAGACAGCTACAGGACAGATAAAGTAAATGGCAATTCTGTTCTGAATATAGTGCAGCTCTCTCTACCTCTCAGCATTTTTTATTCCATCTCTTGAAAATGTGCTCATACGTTTAACATAAAAAGTGGAATTCTTGTACCTTCCCAAAATCTAACCTAAATCTTAAACACTAAGAGTGTTGTGAGATTTTGAATGATGATGGTTACTTTTTGGTTAACAATTTCTGTAAAACTTTTAAGTGTAACTTATCAGTACTTGATGAATTATGGCTGTTGAAATAAAATACTTTTTATTTTTTCCTTCCCTCTGCTTTATCCAGGGTTGGACTAAGTTCTATGAGTTCTCTTTGTCGGACCTCCGTGCGGGTTTTGAGATCATTGACAGGCTTTTTGAAGGTAGGAGAGCTGGCAAAAAACGCAACACATTAATACCTTACACTGCCTTTGATAGAGCATAACCTAAACAACTCAGCATTTGCACTTTAGTGCACTGTGCTCATACTGTATATACAGTATGTACATTTGCCCTCTCTTGTCTCTTTGCCTTTCCATCCATAATGTATGTATGTGTGCAAATGATCAGAACATTAATATTCTGTGTGCAGTAATTACACACATATATGGCACTTGTGCATGTGTGTGTGATATGTCTAAGGTGGGAAGCCTTTCCAGTGGGAGTTTGTGCACGGCCTGTTGGAGAGTGCCATCTATGGTGGGCGCATCGACAATCCCTCTGACCTCCGTATCTTACGCTCCTACCTGGAGCAGTTCTTCTCTGCGCATCTCCTCTCATCCTCTCTCTCTGGTCAGAGAAAGGGCAGAGGAGGAACACGCTTCTTTCCACCTCAGATCAACCTCCCAAGCTCCTGCTCCATATTGGTAAGTTAACAGGATGAGACAGTGATATAAGTCATAGACTACAGACAAGCACACATTTTAATTCTCATTTGCTTGCGCAGGAGCTTTTTGAAAGACTGCAATCTTAAGAGCACCTATAGATTTTCAAAAAATGTATTGTAATTACAGAGAAATGTAAAAAAGGAGCACATCTATACTTCTGTCTGTACTTAAGTGGAAACAAAGTCTATACACAACCTAATAGTCTCCAGTGCATTGGCAAAGAAAAACAATTGAAAGGAATGGTACTAAATTAAACCCTCCAAGCTTTTCACTGACTAGATTTACTATTTGTGTTAGGTTAGTGTTGAAATTTCAATACTCTGTGTTGTGTTAGCTTCATTTTAACTTTGTGTATACAATAGCCACTACAAACAAATGCAATTTTCCTTAAGGTTTAACCAATTTGTTTTGTTTTTGTATTACTCTTCTCTTTCTGCTGTTTTCATTCTGTGCCTGATGCTTAGTATACACAAAAATAAATGAGGGTATATGCCCAAAAAGTTTTTTACTGGTCTGTTCATTTAAAGTCCTGTTAGTGTTGGTAAGTACATTTACCGAAGAATTAATGAGAGATGTGGTAAGTAAATAAGTCAATAATATGGATTTGGTCAGTCAGAGGTATGAACCATTCAAATTTTGCTAAAAACATGGCAAACCAACATGCTATGAGATTTTTTTTTCTTCTTACATTTCTTACATCTTCTTCTTCTCCTCCGCCTGACTCTTTCTCTGTTTTACTACCCATGTGTATTGGTTCATTTTAGCGTGTGACCTGTATGTGCCTGTGCGTCTTCCCAGGACTACCGCAGCATAATAGAGAATCTCCCAGAGGATGACAGGCCTGCATTCTTTGGTCTGCCTGCCAACATAGAAAGATCCTCCCAGAGAATCGTCAGCTCCCAGGTGCAACCACATACACACACCCGTACATGCTCAGTCGCCTGCTTATATTTCCCCCCACACACGCACACACACGCACACACACACACACACACACACACACACACACACACACACACACACACGCACACACACACCCCATCAGATCTCTGTGTATATGTGTGTGTGTGTGTTAATATATATGTGTTTACACTTCAAACAGAGCTGCAAACTTAACTTTAACTTTAACTTAGGGGCAATTCTTGAGTTCAAAGTTAAAGCTTTACACCAGAGAGCCACATATTTCTGTTTATATCTCTGTGCATATTACTGACCAAAATGTGAAGTTGAACATGTAGTTACAGTATAAAGGTGACAGAGGAGTTCTCTTCTCCTGACTTCACTGAACACTCTTTAATCAAGGAGCTTCACGTGTCTCTAAGTAGAATTCTTGGCCAAAAAAAATGAGTGAAGTTGCAGATGGCTTGCAATGTTTATGGTCATGTTGTCAGGAATAATCATCATTTAGGAATCAGTCATTTTCCATGAGTGTGTTTTGCACATGTACAGTATGAGATGTTGTTGTAGTGGCTGATGGTCACTGTGGATTCTGATGTAAGTCAACAGCAACACAGGCTCACAAATGCACCAAACAAATTTGTCGTTACTGTGTGCATGTGTGCGATACATGTGTGTGCGTGTGTGTTGAGAAGGCGTGGTGGATTTGTCTTTCATCTTTTCTAAGAAAGACAGAACTGCACAAGCACAAACACACACATTAATAATAGACTGCTACTATACAGACTTGCAGCCTAGCAAACTACAAGAAAGGATATGTGTAAAGTCCCCTTTGTGGGTGTTACTGCATTTAAATCCATTCATACTGTTTCACTGGCTGATGACTGGAACCACCAGCCTAGTTTAATTCAACTCTCCCTCTCACAAGAGCACACGTGTGTTTCTTAAGGTGTCTCTCTTTCTTCTCTTTTCTTTCTCCCCTCCTGCTGTCATTTGTCATTGTCTCTTTGATGCGCTCTCTCCCTTTATCGCTCTCTCTTGTTCTCCTTAATTTATGCTCTCTCCTGTCCCTGAAAGGCTCTCATCACTGTCTTTGGGTTGGGCACATAACCACACACACACTGAACAGAGACCAGGGGGCATTCGTGGGGTTTTGGTACTGTAGATGCTACTTAAATCAAATGCATAATTAACTGTGACGACCCCATATAGTAGAGAATCGTTTGAAATAATAACAAGGGATTCCCTTGGCCTTTACAGATACAATGACGTATGATGTGGTGGCATAATGTATTTCCATGTGGTTTTCCAGCTGTTGTATGAGATATTTTTAAAGTTTATAAAGTTTTTCTTGATATGCATCTTTAATATTCATCTAGATTAGGAATATAAACTAAAACTAACCTGATTAAAAGTTCAGGATAACTGTACATGGAAACAAAGTGAAGACCTTGACTAGATGTATTGCACTGTGTGATTGGAGGTGAATTTCCTTAAACATAAACATTGTCTAGTAACTTTTTCTTTGCAGTTGGTTGTGATGGTAAATGCAGTTGCTGTTTGGTAGTCAGTGGTTGAGATAAGGATAAATCTTAATATATTTAAATCCCTATATATTTGAACCCCAATAAATTTCTAATCTCCATCCTGGGCTGCCCTCATTTTTAGCGCTGTCAGGGTGAAGTTCTAGATTAGATATCTGTTTTTTTATCCGTCTCCCTTTCTCTCTCTCTTCCATACAAGCACATACACAAGCACGCACACACACAAACACACACATGCACACCTTTCCTCCTGAGCAGAGAAGATAAAGCAGCTGTTAGTAAAGAGTTCTCCTGGACCAAATGAAAGCCATTTATCAGACACTTTGCCTTCCTCGCAACACACACATACAGAGAGCCACACAACTGCACAAACACACACAGTGAGTCTAGATAAAAGCACTATCCAGGACTCTAAGCCTGAAGCTAAGCATGCTTGATTAGGTGTGTAAGGAGCTGTTAGGAGATGTGTTTGGGTTTTGCCTTTTTTCATATTTTTGTAATATTCCCAGACTGGAAACACCACTGACTGTCACTGCAGAGTGTAGCCAGCACAGATATAGGTGGCAATTTATTATAGGATTTTAAGAACAGTGATTTTATTTTAATCATATGTTACTTTGGGCTGACATGTCTTACTGGATTTTGCCCATCTTACACATAAGACAGGTGTGGTTAAAGCCCATATGCTTTTATGTATTGATAGGGTTTTTATCTTCAGTCAGACTACTTTTTATTATGTGAAAGGCGGTGCAAGCATTGTAGGCTATGATAGTATATTACAATTAAGGAAAACATTACTCAAGCGTTGTTTCTGCAGCACTTTGCTCAGTTGATTCATTTGTTTGTTTTTATAAATGCTTGACACACAGGTGATTTCCCAACTGCGAGTCCTGAGCCGCTCAGTAGCAACTGGGTCAAAGTTCGACAGGGAGCTTTGGTCGAATGGACTGTCACCTGTTCTTAACTTATGGAAGAAACTCAACCAGGTGAGTCCTTTTTTATTCATTTTTCCTTTTACAAGGTTAAGAGGGTCATGCTGCTAATTTTAGATTTGTTGATAAAATCACTTTTCTTTTACAGTACATACCACTGTCAGTGTTGAATTTATCTCAATAAACTTTATTTAAAAAGTTTTTAATTTTTTTTTCCCCACTATTTGAATCTTAAACGTATTCCTTAAAATTAAACTGTCACACTATTCCTAGAGAATAAAAGGTCATTTTAAAATGCTGGCATGCAGTTTTTGCTGTCGATACCTCAAACTCGGTATCTAATCCGATATGTCCTTACATATGTATCTTGTACTATTTTGTCACCAAACCTATAACACCAGAGAGACACTTGAGAGTCCTGAAATCTCTCAAGTTGACTATAACTTCTGTGTATCTGCTGGATGTTAGATCCAGTATTATTCGTAATTTATTGAAAATACTGAATATATATACTGAATAAATAAAATTTTGTCTGATGTAGAATTCTTGCACTTTCAAGTGTCCTCGAGGGTTTGGACATGAGGTGACTTTCTTTGCCCAAATGCTGCTTGTTGGAATAAAGTCTTTGCTGCAAAGCTGTCGGCATCCTTCAGCACTTTTGTTGCTTCCTAAGACCACTTTTTATGTATATAATTTGGTGTCAGATTTTCAAGTTAGTCTCTATTAGTATGCAGAATCATGTTTTATATTGCCCTAGCAGCAGCAACTAGTCTAAATTAAAAGCTAATTGGAAATTAGGAGAATCTAATTGGGAACTGTGTGTGATAGCCACTGCCTTGCCTTGTCAGGCAGCACAGCCGTTGCTTAGAGACCAGAACTGTTAAAAATCTAAAGCAAATCTACCTTACAGTACAATAAATAATTTAATCACCATATCTACCTCTCTTTTATTCACTGCCATGGTGTAAATCGCAAATGCTCTGTGTCTCCTTGGCTCCCATGTCTCCCTCAAGTTATCAGAAGCAGTTATGTTAGTTTTTTGATTTTCGATTGACTTCGTATCGCCATGCTTGTCTCTCATGGATCACAATCTACATCTGACTGCTTTCAATTAACTGGTCTTTGGCATCTGCCAACCCTTGGTATTTAACTGTCATCGATGTGTGCTTTGTGTATGTGCATGCTTTTGTGCAAGTATAGTATACAGTGTATGGTGATGTGCAGTTTTGTGTCGACATTTGCCTCTCTTTGTGTCTGTAAATTGTGTGTGCAGATATGTTTCTATTTATTTTGACATATCTGTTATGTTGTGGGGATCGAGGGGAAGAGCAAAAGATACAGATACAGCTTATTTGGCTGTTTAGTTATTGAATAGAGACAATAGCAGCGCTGTAGACAAGCACAGTCCCATCCTACCAGCTTTTTTTCATTGTCTCGTTTATCTCTCGCTCTCCATTGTCTGCATTCATCCATCCCACACTCCTACCTTCCCTCTCTTTCCCTTTTTCCTCCTCTGCCTCTGACTAAGTAGATGTAAAGAAAACAAAATAATGATGCTGGTATTGTACACAGTGTGATATCTGCAAAAGAACACAACAGAATATTAGTTTATATAAACTATAAATTTGTGCACATTTGTTTCTAATCTGTTTTTATAAGGACTTGATGTACAATCCTACATTATTATAGAGCAGCCTTAGACGCACTACAGCCCAGGTAATAATGTCTATAGGTCTGACGTAATTAGAATGGGGATTATCAAATTATCTAATCTAGTCACCATATGTACAGCAGAAAAAACATATCTCCTTTTACTCCCCTTTTGTGCATGCCTCCTCTTTCTCTTTCTTTATGTGTCTGTCTTAGAAAATCCAAATTATTAAGATGATAGTGACATGTCTATCTCTCTTTTTATCCAGACATGGATCAATTTTTTGTCAACATGCCTTTAACTGCCTGTGTATCATCTATTTATCAGGGTTCTTCATTGATTCATCAAAAGGTGGCCTCACCTACAGAAGGTCACGGCTCACCGGTTCTATCTTTCATCGCTCTGGAGCAGTTCAGTGCCATCCGCCTAGTCCAGGTGTGTCAGATAAACAATGCTCTAATGACCAATGTTCTTACACGTTTGTACAGTTTAATAAAATGCAAAGAGTGTTGATATAGTTTTAAAGCAGTTGCTATCCCTGAAAAAAATGGAAGTAAAAAATGTTGGAGCATTTGCGTTTCAGCACAAAGAGATTAGCACATGGAGAAATCTTAACATCATCAAAACATGCTAAAAATCACGGAGTGTGGTTTTTATCCTTATTGAAGACACACAAAATAAAATGTGAATCATAAACTGTTTGATTTTGAATTTCTTCTTGCAGTGGTCTGTTTTATTTTAGAAATTGGATAAAAACACAGGTAGTATAGTATTTTACAATAACTTCTGTGCTTTTGCATACTGTATGTACTTCAGTGACACTTTTTTCCCCAAACCAATCAAAGGAGAAGTACGTCATCATGACCCAGTTCACTACAATCAAATGGCAAGATGTGAAATCATACTTCAGCTACACATGCTTCATAACTTTGGCACAGTACGTGCACTAAATTCTAAGTGTTGTCACAGAGTATCCACCAATCCCTGGCTGCACTGAGCAAGGTCATCAGAGGGACCCAACTGCTAAATCCTGAAGTCCAAAAACTAGCCACTGCCCTGCTCAATCAAGAGGTAAGAAAGACAGAAATAAATGGACTAAACTTATTAGAGTTATATTTGGGTATGATTTCCTGGTATAAATTGAGTAGTGTACGCAGGCTATGACAGTATACATAACTGACTTGTAGAGATCTGACAAACACGGCAAATATCATTGCATATGGACTGAGGCTAAGGTGTGGGAATTTGATGAGGTAGAGGAGGAGAGATACAATCAATCAACCCTTTACCTCTGTTTTGTTTGTCATTTCCTGTAAACAGTCTTTTCAGCCTTCGGCATAATTAGTTTTTCTCTCCATTCTTAAGTGAATCAGCATTCCTTTACTCAACTCGTTTTGGATCTCCTCCATCCAGCTTTGAATAGTTTGAGTTTAGTTTATTACATGCTGCTCAGAATCTTTATTTATGTCAACAATGTAAAACAATAACACAATGCCATGTTATCATTTTATGATTCCCATGAATATTGATAATGCTTCAACCTAGTAAAAGTTCCAATTAACTCCAATCCAGTCATCTAGTTTCTGTTTCTGCAGGCCTAGAGTATTAAATAAAAATGCCTAGAAGTTATGAATGAAAAATACTTTAGGAGTCATCATGTTTGATGATTAGTGACACAGTCCTTGATACTTACTAAATTTCCTACAATCTGTTTAAAAAGAAAAAGGCATATACTGTTATGATTTACAGCTATTTGAAGGAGAGAACTTCCATTTTCACAGGCTCAATAGTATGTGGACAATTGACTGACAAGACATTGATTGAACAGGTGTGGACCATTCCCTCATTACTTTAAGACAAATGAAGCAAATAAATGCTTTGGATATCATGTATTGACTTGGCATTTGGCAGCTGTTTGACTCAAGCTCTCAATGCAAGTAAAGGAGGTCATCATTTGCCTGAAAACATAAATCTATAAGAGCGATAGCAGAAACCAAATTAGCAGTTATGGTATGTATAGCATGGCTGCCAATGGAACAGGCTCAATGGTGGTTTTTGATGATGTGACTGATGACAGAAATGAACTTTCTGCTCACATTCAGTCAAACGCTACATGGCTAAGTCAGTTACCTAATCTCAACCCTTCAGTTACTGAAGTCAAAGCTGAAGGCAGAAAGACCCTCTAACCCAACAAGCAGTAACTAAAGGTGGCTGAAGTGAAGGGCTGTCCCAAGTTAAAACTCAAAATTTGGCGATGTCCATAGGCTCCAGACTTCAGGCATTCATTGATTGCAAACGACTTTCATCCAAGTATTAAAATGTATGGTTATATGTACAATTATTTCACTTTATCTAGATAAGTTTGAGCCCCTTAAATGAGAATACTTTTTTAAATAGCTGTTTTTCCTAGATGGTATCATTGTCCAAATAGTTTTGGACCTAACAGCACTTGTCAGATAAAATATTAACTGTTTTGCTTTTCTTCTACTCTAGGAGACTTGTTAATTTAACCAACCATTACGGATTAGCCTAGTTTCAGCTAGAGGCGAGGAGCTGAAAGGGCTGGCAATGTGATTTATATATTTTGAAAATTGACTATTTGGGGTTGTAATATTGTAAAAGTATAGCAGCCAGGCACAGTTCTGGAGGGATCAGCTATATTTCCCCTTTTCTCAGCTGTGCAGCAAAAATAATTAGATATTTGGAAACTGCCCAAGCATCAGTGGAGAGTGTCCCACCACTGCAAAACAGAAATAAATATCACTACTGCCTTTGCTCTGGAAAGATCATTATTTTCAAGACATGACAACTGATGCAGAGATGGGTTTTTGATTAAAGGTTAAACAATCTCTGGTATCAGTTCATTTTTCAGTGTCAGTTAAGTAATTACCATGTCAATAGTAACTGTTTTTATGTGACTTAATCTTCACAATTACTTTGCCAGTAAACCCCACTAGCTTCTTTAACATTCAGCAGGTTACCTTGGAGACCTGCTAATTTGCACCAGTTAAATCCTTTGGCAATGAGCTGCAACGCAAAGTTATTATTCCTCATGAGATATAGCATGTGTAATAAGAAGCAATGGTTGAAAACGAATCAGCTTAACACAACCGTTTTGGAGGGAATATTTATTGCTTTTTTGTTGTTATTATATTTTAGGCAAATTAAAAAAAAAAAACTTAATTTGTCCTATACATAAACCTACTGCAATATGTTTAAAGTCTAAAAATATAGATTTTTAGTTTTCTTTAAACAATTCTGAAAAAAGGTTTATTTTATTCTAAATTAGGTGACAGTAGATCTGTCTGTTTCTTGTCTGTCATCATTGATTAGAAGTTAGTATTAACATGTTTTTAATTACACACTGAAATACTGAACGGTTGGCTTGCTGCCGCAATGCATACAATGTCTTTTTTAGTTCAATTATGACTTTTATGCTTGAATAACATAAAACTCTCAGTCCTTAATCTCTCACTGTGCATATTTGTGTGTGTATGTGTGTGTAAAGCTGTTTTTTGAACTCAGTTTAAGCAACATGGACTGTCTAACCTGTTCCAGATTTAACATGTTCCCAAGGGAAGCTTCCTCTTGCTACATCCCCACACACAGTGATTTTGTCAGTGCCTTCAAAAATAAGCTGTTTAAGAATTTCAAAACAACTAATTAGCCAGCATCTGTTATTAAAGTATGAAGTATGTCACTCATTTGTATACAATCAATCACAATATAGCGTGAATACTGTTATATCTACAATAGTGCTGAAATAGACATAGTAATGTCTGTAAGAATAATGGTTTGTTAATTAATAATTTCTTTTATAGTATTAATTAATATTACTGTAGCATTACTCAATGCAACAGATAAGTAATTAACACCACTGATCTAATTATTTATTATTTATAATTATTTTTTATTTAGTATTTATTATACAAATTATTATTAGATATTAATGAATACATTTGTGTTTATAACAACCCTATTAGCCTTACTTAAGGTAGTAATAAGCATTAACAGTTAAGTAATACACTTAGTAGCTGTTTAAAAATGTATCTTGTTAAATGTTTGCTACAGTATTAATTAGCATTAGTGAAATGTTTATAGCTGATAAACAGGTTAGTTGCCATTTATGTTACTGACTTCACAGTCAAGCCCTTTCATTGAGTGTTTGTTTTTATGTTTACTCAAGGCAAACAATTGCCCACTTACTTGTCCTTCCTCAACATATAACTTCTTTTTGATAAAGGTTGAGATCATCTGGTACAACTGATTTTATGTAGGGGTTTGCTTCATTACTCATCCTCATGTACACATGTCTTAACTTGTAAAGCAAAACTTTATAAATGGACAAGAGTGCTGAACGTCTATATATACTATATATAATATCTATATAATACCTTAGTTAACATAAACACTTTTATTAAATGAGTTGTGAACTGTTACTGTAACATTTTGTGAAAACAGCTGCCTTGAACACATGTGAAAGGCTGTTTGTTGCTGAAAAAACAACACCAAAACTGTATTTATTTAAAAAAGAAAAAGAAAAAAAAAAAAGCAAAATTTCCTTCATTACTCAGAGAAAACTGTGCAACATACTGACCGTTCTCTACAAACACTAAGTACAGCTAGTCCTGGAAAAACATCACTGCTAAACTGAGTGGGTGGGTGCGCCTGTGTACTTTGTGGAGAAACAGAGGTAGAAAAAGTCTTGGAGAGTGTTGGGAATGTCTCATGACAGTGTGTACAGAGCAGTCAGTTTCTTGTTTTTGACGTGAACAACATTGTTTAAGATGGACACCCATCATCACAACAGGTTCCAACCATGAAATAATGTAAAAAAACACAATATGACACCTATAAAGGAAATCTGCATGGACTTTTAGAAGGAGATGTACTTTTCTATGTCAATCCTCCACTTCTCAACCAAATGTTTTGTTGAAAGCATCGTTATGTTTGCTGCTTCTGAATCCTTTTTGAAAATGCTGTCCTTAGAGAAGCAACAACATTTATCATTGTTGTCAAATCACTGAGGCATAGCCACTGAGGAGACTCAAAAGGGGCTTATGCTGTAGGTTCACTGTTAGACAAAGCGCTTACTAGCTTACTAATTAAGAATTTTTCATAACAAAGTGAATGTGGTTTGTTTTACCATCTTGTTGACACTTCTTTTTCATTATAGTTCTAAAAATGTTTTTATCTCATCTCTTCCTGTGTCTCAGTGTCCCCTAACATGGCAAAATAAGTGGGATGGACCAGAAGAACCAATGCAGTACCTCAGAGCTGTAGTAACACGAGCCCTCGCCATACAGGTAACATATCTATACTGTATAGAAAGATAAACAGTAGTACTCTCATTCTTCTTCACCAGGTCTGTCTCTTTTTCTTTCTCTATTTCTAATGTAACCCTTTCTTTTACAGTCCCAAATTAAAAAGCATCTACCCAGTAAATATATGGAAATATGATTATTGTACATGTAATTACCACATGTAATAAAGTGATAAATGAAGATCAACAGCTGAGATACTAAGAAAAACCTCCACTTTTACCCTTCAAGTCAATAAAGTATCTTGTAGTTGTGACTGGTTTAGGTTGGTAATACAGTAACTTAGATAGAATAGTGTGCATCCAAAGAAAGTATAAACCAGTTCACCTGCTCTATTACTCATCAGTTGAAGTTACTACTGTAGTTACCCAAGGTTTATGTTGGTAAAAGCCTAGTGTACTAAGAATAAGAGTACTTTCCAATAAAATAATTTTATTACGTAGTTATTGTTAATGGATACATCCATTTATAAAGGGTTTGTTTAATAATTAACCATGTACTTATTTGGTAACAAAACAAAGAATATTTACAACACATACTATAGAGTATATGCAGATAGAGCAAGACAAACACACAGAACCATCTTAAGCTGTGGCTTAAATTTTAGTTTTGGAAAATATCTGAAGAGGTCATTTATTAATATTAACACAGTGTAGAAAAACAAATCAAATATTTCTGAAAATGTTTAATTCAGGTACATTATAGTCATGGTTTATTTTTTATTATTTCTTCAGGAACTGAATGTCATGCAGGCATACTACTCTTGGGTGGGGCTTCATTTTTAGAAAAGAAAATATGTGGTAAAATGTGCACTTTATGTAGTAAAGGCATTTAATGACGACCTCATTGGTTATTATAAAAGCTAAATGCACCTGGGAATCCTCTGTGGTACTGGTCTCATGGGGAAAAGACTTTAGAAGCCAAAGGTTTTCTAATCAGTATAAATATAATGATTAAGGGATCCATTTAAATCATACAGAGCTCTGTCTTCTAGTCATAACTTTTTTTTTAAAATGATTTTAAAAGGACCTTGACTCCCAACATGATACGAGTCTTTTCAGTCCAAGGACCAGACTATGTACTTTAAAGTTATGGCTCAGCTTAAAATTATTTACAACTGATCGAGGCAATGTGTTGACTAAAACTATGCCAATAAAATTCTAATGATGTTTTCAAAAGCACTTCATAAATAAAAGTGAATTATTATGTAAAAGCACGAGGTTCTGAGAAGTGTCAGCCTGAGGTTGGTGCCAGGAAATAAAGGTTCTGGCTGAAACTCCTCTTCATCTCCTCTCTCTGTCTGACTGTACGCCTACCTCAATATGCTTTGGCACATGCACACACACATACATACACACATTTAGAAATAATTTATTTCTTTGTGAATTCGATGCATTTCGTTATTCGTGTGGGCGAACCTCGCTGCCTGTGTCTGTCTGCCGACCGGCCTGCCTGCCCATCTGTTTGTGTGTGTGTCTCCCTGTATGCTTGCCATCTCTCATTTCTCTCTGTCTGTATTCTCCCTGTCTACCTGCACTCCATCTGTCTTCTTGTGTGTCTTATTGAAGGCTGGACTGTCCTTAACTGTCTGTTTCTGCCCATCAGGACTGAGTGATATCTCTGTTAGCAGTTGTCTGTGTCCTGTTAGCTAATCAGTCTAATAAAGGCACATTCGGTCAGAGCTGCTACTGTGCAAAGCTGCTGAAGAATAGAGCACAGCAGTGCACCCAGACACTTAAGATGACCTTGAAAACACTTTCACTCAAATATATGCGTGCAAATGCTACAGTATGCATACCAGCACACACTGACTCATTGTATTATTAATACTCAAAAATCTTCCTTGGTGCACATGCCTGTGTATGCACGATTGTATGCCCAGACGTGCATATGCCTGCAAGTATTTGCATGTGTGTTGGGTGTATGGGTCTGCATTAGTGCATCTTTTTCTTGGAATAATGATCTTCCCAAATTCTCTGCCAGTGCAGAATGATGCTGTGCTAAAAATGGATCCATTTATAACAGATTGGATCAGATTTTTGCTCATTCTGCCTCAATTTGTCAGCAATTTTCTTCAGCTGACCCCCGGATCCACTGGTTTCTATTGCAATTTAGAGAGCTGGCTACCAGTTAAAAAATAAAATGCAGGGCCCAGAATAGATCAAGACTTCAATCTTTAACCTTTAAAGCCTTCAATCTGGCTTCAGCAGGCTTATGGCGTACCACAGTAAACATGACTGTAACTTTGAAGACTGGCAGTGAAAGTAATTCAGACACTCTATAACATTTCTCAAAAGAGAACTTATATTGTGTTGCAAGATGATATATCAGATTAAATCAAGATTGATATGTGCCTTTGACAAAAACAGTTATCATGTCCGAACAGTGGATAAGTGTATCATAGTGATACACATTTGATATGTATGTGGGTGCAGCACTCTCATACTCAAACCCTAGTCTGAAACCATCATCATGAGGACATTGCAAGGACATTTTGGCTCATCGTCACAACTTGAATTGGTAGTTTGATGGTTGAGACTTGGTTCTCTAAAGAGTATTAACAAATATAATGACACAAAAAAAAATCTGATCTTTCATGTCTTTATTAAGAACAACCATAAAAATATTAGAGTGCGAGTGGAAAAAATATGTGAACCCTTAGAATTAATAATTGGTTAACACCCACCCCCTATGCCAGCAATAACATCAAATAAGTGCTTCCTGTAGCCTCCTACAATTTGCATTTTTGTTTTTCTGAAGGGATTCTGTTGTGGACTTTTTCCAGTGTTTTGGGTCATTGTTCTGTAGCATCACCCAACTTCTACAGAGTTTTGTTTGTCTGACTGTATTTGTTAGCTTTTTTAATGGTCATTATTCACATACTTTTTCCACTAACACTATAAGATTTTTTGGCTGTTCTCAATAAAGACATAAAAGATCAGATTTTTTTGTGTTATTATTTTAGGCACAGTATGTATTAGTTAATACTTAGATGAAGATCAGATAACGTGTTATGACAAATTAATGCAGAAAACCACGAAATTCCAAAAGGTCAGATTCTTTTTTTTTTGCTACTGTATGTAATTAGTTGTGATTATTAAATTTAGGGTTAAATGCTAAGACATTGTGTGTGTAGCCTTTCAAGCAACTCAGGTCTAATCACAAAACAGCTGTTTGTGTATGTGTGCACACTGTATTGCCATTAGCTGGTAATTGGACTTCTAATGTTATCAGCCTGTTGGTGTGGTGATAAAAGGACAGGGGGACATTAAATACTCTACTTGCCCCACATTTTTATTGACTTTGTTTTGTTCCCACGAATTGTTCCTTTTGTCTTTAATTAACAAATACGCACCGACCCAGATAGAATTTATGATGGTCTTTATCACAGATCAATCTTCTCCATATAAAAGAGCCAAGCAACACAGACAGTGGGTATATATATTATCAAACTAGTCATGGCAACAGGGTGAATATTTACAGCTACCTCTATTTGTGTTAGATTTCACCACTTGAACTGAAGAAAATAGTTTGTTTTTATTATCTTTCATTGATCCAATAAATGTTTTGCCTGACTCCTGTGTGAAACTGATTTTATGCCTGAATTATGTGTTCTTTTGGAGTGTTCATTTGTTATTTTCTAGGATTTTGGTTCGTTATCTTGCTCGTCTCTGTGTATGTTTATTTTTATGTCTGTGTATACAGGGTTGGGTGGAGCGTGCAGGCAGAAAAGCACTTCTGACAGACAGCCTAGATTTGTCTGAGCTCTTCCACCCTGATACCTTCCTCAACGCTTTGAGACAGGAGACTGCCAGGTATCGCTGAGTGCCTGTCTGTTTATGTAAGACATAAAGAGAATGTGTGCTATGTTACAAAGTCTTTTATGTTTTTAGATCCATGAGTTGTTCTATGGATAGTTTGGTGTTTGTCTCATCGTGGAGGAGCCCCATTGCACAGGCCAAGCTACAAGTCAAGGTAGAGCTACTGAACAACAAGCACATTAATCTACACATCATACATGCAGATAGCAGACACACACTGGCACCATAAACAAGACAGACTGGCTGACAGTAATATAATAACGGTAAAATAATGGAATAAAAGTCTGGAAGTTGAGTCACAACTTCACATAAAAGAAGTCCAGTTGACTCAACTTCCAGATGACCTCACCTTTACCACCAATGGGGTAAAAGATTGTAAAAATAGAATAGAAATGCAGATAGGAAGGCGAAGACTGAGAGAGTATTGACAACAGAGTAAGAAAGAATGCCAAGTAAAATCGCTGCTTGTCCATTAGAGACAAGTATTATCAGGTCTCTTTCCTTTTTGATAAATTTGACAGACAGAAAGTCATGCAATCAAAGGACTGGGAGTATACACACCGCTTTCAGACTTCATTCCTTCCCTTTTATGCTGTGATTTAAGAGTGATATGTAATTGTATTGGCTACATTTAAATAAAAACTTTTTTGACATTTGTTTCTTTTCTGCCATGCCAGTAAAAATTGGCACGGCTTGATGTGCACTCAGTTAAAATACACAAAGAGAAAGGGGAAGGGTGTGGGTGCTTTAAAAGGCTGCAGCTGCAGGGAAGGAAGGGAAACACTCAGACATCTGACAGAGAAAGAGAAAGGAGATAATTGTTGTGAAGCAATGAGCTCTCTTACACACAGACACACACTCAGTGCTGCTTTTTCTGACTTGTCTGTTGCTTGGTCTCCTTCTTTCTTTCTTTCTTTTTTTTTTTCTTGCACAGATTATGGTGATTTAGTAGTTGTCTGTGTATGTTCTGACTTGACGCCAGAGTTCCCTTTATTGTCTTGCCTACTGTGGAAACTCCCTGAGTCACTGGACTGAATTCACTCACATTTTCTCCGTGTCTCTCATGTACGATGTGCATAAAAAGCAAGTTAATCTGGTGACGACATCACACATCTTTCCTGATGTCCAATGTTTCCCTTTGTTTACATGTATCCTTTTGGCCTCATTTCTCTCTCTCCTCTGCTAACCACACTATTTAATATATTTATCTCTTCTCTATCTTCAAACTGCTGCTTTTATGTTATGTCCGTGTCTCCTTTTTCTGCGCCTAGTCTGCTTCTCACTCCAAACCCCTTGTGCTTGACTCATAGGTTGGAGGTCTACAGTTGGAGGGCTGTAGTTTTGATGGTGTCCATCTGTGTGAGAACCAGCATGACTCTCCGAGTGTGTCAGCGGTGCCTCCCTGCTACATGGCCTGGGTTCCACAGGTGTGTATTTGTGTTGTACTGTTATCTTTAGAGTAGCAACTAACAGTTATCATAATAATAACTTTTTCTGTAAGATTTTTAATCCATATCTTTTGCACAATGCAATTTCTCTGTGCTCTAACGTAACATATTCATATTACTTGTTTTCCAAAACCCTAAAGATAACCTGCTTATAATATATAAGATATAAGATAGTTAAAGCTGCTATCAGCAGTTGTTTGGTCTGTTTGAAAAGTGAAATAATAATGATTAACAAAAAAGGTGTCACATGATTTTCTGTTAACTGTTCAGTTAATTAACCAGTAAATATACTGTAATTGTGCAAACTGTGCGTTTGTTTGTGTTTTGTGTGTCCAATCCTAGAACACTGCTCCCGACTCCGCTGCATCAGAAGAGAGTATCTGGCTGCCTCTCTATACCAGCTCAGAGAGGGTGAAGGTGGTTACGCACATCTGCCTGCCCTGTGGAGCGAACCCTAGCCAGTGGATACAGAGCGGGGCTGCGCTTTTTCTCAAACAACAGTGACAAAGCCTTTTCCGAGCACATTCAGATTTAGGTGAAGATTTAAGTTTTGTTAGAAAAGGCACAAAGTACACAGAACAAATTCTTAACACTCAAAAATGTCAGACCGTGATACTGACACCATCATTTTCTTATAACATACCTTTGCTTACTTCATGTCCAGAGTGAAAGAAATAAGAATGAATGCAGTCATCTGTTTTTTGCAGTGTAACAACACAAACACATGAATGAAAACTCCTTTCTCCAGTTATTAAATTGAAACAATCTTTAATGATATATATGAATATAATTTTATCTGCATTTCAGCTTCTAAATAGCTTTGATACCTCAGACCTCTATTATAGTTGTCCTCATAAAACTATACCCCTCTTTCATTCCATACAATACTGTAAAACTGTACATTAGTATTCTACAATTCTTGTTAGTTTGCTTAAAGCTCTTGTAAAGAAAACACCACTATCCACTATCTGTATGTTTTATCCATGGGTGTTTAACAGGTATTCTGTTGCCTGGACCATATTTATTTAAAATAAAGATGAATTAAATGTCATTATTTCTACATTTTTAGCAGTAGTGATATCTCATGATTTAATTTCACTTTAGTGTATATTAGAGCTGGGCCAACCCTCCATCACACCCTACTCACAACTGTTCAACAATAAACAGTACAGATCACAGTTCACTCTGCTCGCTCTGTCACTGACTCTGATCCACTGAAATAGCCTTTGCAGACATGAAACGCCTCACTGTGTGTTCCCAAAGCACATGGTGGTTCTTTACCTCTCCCACACACATTCACCAGCACTTGGTTAGTCCTTAACCTCTGTGTGATTGGCTCTGAGCTGAGGTTGAGCAGAGCCACTGAAGCTGTGATGGATGTGCACAGAGCTGCAAGGGAGGGTGTTAAATTTGAGGGTGTTTTGTGTGTGTGAATTCAGTCGGATCAACTTTGATTGATGTTTTAATTAAGCTTTTTTTTTCTGTATTGGCCTATTTTTTGCTCACTTTTATGCCGTCGTGCAAATGTTCAAGAGTGCGTGCGAGTGTGTTGTATTCTGTTAATGTGTGTGTGTGTCTTGGACAGTTCCCTCACCTGTTTTAATGTTATGATTCTAGGGTTTGTAAGGATTGTGGTTAGTTGTGATGGTTAAGGTGAAGGGCTAGGGAACGCATTATCTGAATGAGTGTCCTGACAACTATAGAGAGACAAGTGAGCGTGTGTGTTTGTGGAAACGGAGAAAAAGGTTTGAAACGAGGGAGGAGCGGGTATTGTGTGTGCACTGCAGTGTGACCAAAAGGGAGTGAAATGGAACAGCAGGTTTAAAAAAAAAAAAAAAAAAAGAGAGAGAGGGGATTGGATTTCGGCGAAACACGGCCCTCCGGGTCAGAGAGCGAAAAAGAGATGGAGGGATGGAGGCAAAGAGACAGAGATGATGCAGCGAGCGAGGGACAAAGAGAAAACGGCTGTGAAACCTGTTTGTGAAAATTGGAGATAAACGGGAACAGGAAAAATGAGGTTGATTGAGATTGGGAGGTGAGCAGGGGTTAAAGAGAAAGAGATGGATGGAGGAGGTTAGGGCAGGTGGTGAGAGAGTTATGGAAAAATGAAGAGGAGGGCAGGGTGTGAAAGAGAGGGAGCAGAAAATACAGTATGTATGCAGGATACTCCAGGGTTTATACTGTAACTACTCCAATAGTGCAATGTTAAGTAACATCCCCAGCTGTCACTCTGACCTTCACTATTATTGTACATGTTCCCACACAAGTACACTTCAAGTTGTTTTACATGCTTTTAATTTCTATACATGCTTTGTATATTTTGAACCGCAGCATAGCAGCAAACAGAAAGTGTTTTACTGAGAGTGCGTTTCCAAGGTAATTTGTTTACAGCGTTTATATTTATCACAAATTAGCATGCCAGTTTTGAGAAAGGATTGTGATAAAATACTGACTGACTGCATTCTGTCACTGCTTTGGTGGAAATATTTGTTCGGATTTTGATCACGGAACCCACACATTTATGAGTCACCTTTCTGAATAATGCTTTCGGTGCGGCACACGTCACATACCTGCAACTGACGAAGGTGTAAACAGCCACAGAGCCCACACTGAAAGTGAGTGACGGTAGATTTTTAAAAAAAAAGTTATGTTTCTGTATTTTATTGAGTCATTCTCTTTACAATCCTCTTCTCTCCTTTTGTTTCCCTAAGACTTTTTCGACCCTCCCTCCATTCTTCCACTGCTTCCTCTGCTCATTCTCCTATGACGTCCACCATTCACTGTGTTTGGCTCTGGCCTAGGCTGTTTAACAAACAATACAGGGCAGAGCTTATTTGAGGCTTGCCTATGTGAGACATAAACATTTAATATTCTATCTGATAATCCTTGTACGATACGCATTTGTAAAAATTTAGTCAAAATAAATACAAAAAAAAAACTATAAGGATATAAACAGAAAAGCATACAAGCTCAACCTTTTCATTTGCTTTCCTATCCTGTTGATATGTAATCGCTCCATCGCAGAGTGGGGTCAGATTTGTTCGTGCAGCAGCGTTTAGTCTGTCCCGGCACAACCTGTCTCATGCAGCTGACCCTGGTATGTTGACTTTTGTCACACAGCATGCTAAATGCACAAACATCTGGTGAGTCCTTATAAAACAAGAAGGAACATTTTCGAATTGTCACCACAGAAAACTGTAAAATGATCACTGTTGGAATAATATTGAATATTATGTTATATATTAGGATTTGTTCAGTTCCAGAAATGGAGTCTGGTCTTTGAAGTACAAGCTGATGATATTACTGGTCTCCTCCACCGCTTCCATCAGCCTCACCGTGAACACCGTCTGATTCCGACATTTCAACTGTGCTGCTTTTCCCCAGTAAACGCCCTGCATCGCAAAAAGATGTCACAGCTCAGCAGAAGGTTTTCAGGGGTGGGAAGTGAGAGGAAAAGCTAACACCACCCACAGGATGGCAGGAAGATGGAAAAGTGCTGAAAATGCACGGCAGGGAAGCAGCGTGCAGGAGGGTGTCGAGTGAAATAGGGGGAACATCCCTGGCAGGAGGGCCAAATATTAGAAGGGACAAATGGGATCTACCTGGTTTCCAGCAGGTTTGACTGACGAGTACTCATACTACTAACCACATTTGCTCAGTAGATATTCTATTTAAATGCACCCGTCTTCATGGTTAGATTCTACATAAAATGTTTAACCATCTACATAATCACATCTCTACATTTAAATATAATCTGCAAATCTGCAGCTGAAAATGGTCCCCAACAAATGTGTACAACAAACCCCTGCAGCCTTTATCCTCAAATTCTGCATTAAGAAACAGTGGTGGTCTAGACAAACTATACATACAAACAACATACTGTTTGTATTAGCAAGTTAGATTACTACTAATATAATCATTTCTTTGCTGGGTCTGTTTGTTTTAATGTTTTAATGTTTCAAACATGAAGCCATCTACAAAGTGGTTCATCTGAACCGTCCTCCAGTGAAATAAACAGACAAATATTTAAAATGACACCGCTCCATAAGATTTGTTTTATTTCAGTAACGTGATCTAACATTTGTGTCAGAATTCCCAGGCAAAGAATTGATCCCTGGATTCCCAGAGGGCGGGTTACAGGAGGCTACTACCCAAAATTACCTACATAATTCCTGTGTCTGTGACACCTTTAGTCTGTTAATGGATCATTTCTAATGGCAGCTGTCATCCAGGGTGAAAATACAGATTATATTAAGGCCCTGTGAGTCAGACGCTGCTTTAGCCAACACGATGTCCCTGAATCTGCTATAATCATCCCTAATGAGCAGTGAAATAATTACACCGCATCTTTGCCCACGTTGAAATGATAGAAAGTACAAATTACCTGACATAGAAACACTGATATTAAACTATACAGCAGAAAATCTTTCCAGAATGAAAGCTGTTTCTTGTGATACCATGCAGTGTTTTTGTAGTTTTCTCCTCAGTCCAGTCAGATCTGTAATGACCATAGACAATAAGACAAATGTATGTATGTATATGAGTGTCACAGTACAAGTCTGGTAAACATGACGTCGCATGCACTAACACAAAGTGTTCCGTCCTGTAGCTCTCCACTGTCCATCTAACAAGAGTGTTGATTAATTAATTAATTAATTAATTAATAATTTCACCCTTACTGTAGTTTAAAGGACGTTACAACACAAATGTGTAAGTGTGAGAATACGGGCCTCATCGTTGACAACACCAATTAAAGTAACTGCTGGAGCTACATTCGTGAATGAGCACTGACAGATGCTATAAGCAGATGAAAGCTATTAGCTGTGGTGGGAAGAGCTCTAAACTTTCCACTAAGTGGACCATTTGCTAAGAATTGGTAACAGTTTTTTTTGTCATTTAGGTTTTAGGCATTTGTCCATTTTTGCAGGCTGTGTGTGCGCATAGTGTTTGTATGTGGATATATTCAGAAGAACTGGATACTGGATTTAAAGATGATCACTCAGATACTAATTGCTCATGTGGTGCATGGGCTGGAAATGTTTGTCATCATAGATCCATAGACGCACTTTTCTAAACTCTGGGAAAGTTTTACAGATGTAATAGAGGATTCCTGTTAATAGTTTTACAGACGTCACTGCAGGGTGATTTTTCATTGCACTACAGCAAATGTCCAGCACTGTATCTAGCGCTCTTCCTGCAGCACTGCACACGTTAACTGTTCGTGTATGCAGCCGTCATACTGCACGTGTGCTGGGTCCTTTTTACTTTCTTTCATCTACTTCTGCCTCCTTCCAAAATGCCCTGTTACCGAGTGCATTCACAAAGAAACAGGCAGGTGGCTTCACAGCAGGAAACAAGGAACAAGGAACATGGCAAAGTTGAAATTAGAGAAGTGGACTGTGGTGGTGCGGATGACAGCCAAGCAGTAAAAGCTCTGTAGGGTTTAATATGATGTTTATTGACTGCAAAACAACACTAAGACTGTCCTCAGTGTGATGAGTCATTTCATGGATTTGCTTTGCAGCGGCTTACACACTGTACGTTCACCTCAGTTTACTGTGCTACAGCCTGTGCTGGTGTCTGTGTGTCGGTTCCCCAGAGAGATCTGCCTCCAGCAGAGTCAGTGGGGCTGACAGATGACCACGAGGTCACTTGTCTCTCTGATCTGTGGTCCTCTCAGGAGACACATGCACACGCGGGAATTTCCTGTCCTTTCAGTCTCAGTTTGCAGCGTCTCGCTTCTGTTCTCACCATCTTCACTTTGCTCGGCTTTTCTCTTCCTTTCCTCTTTGACTCTTGCTTCCACTCAGTGCTTTGCTTTGTTCGCTTATCATTAGTTCTTGTTTCAAAACCTTTACACCTTTCTTTCTTTTCACAATTCCTCCTTCCCTCCTCTGCTTTTTTACAGCGTCTCACTTCCTTTCTTTCCTTTGTTTCTCACAGAATCTCGTTAAATACGACTCTCGCTCTCGCTCTTCTCTAATCCATGATGTCCCTGCAGACTAAGGGGATTATTGTATTATTGCTAGATGTTAGACAGGACTCCTCCAGGACTTCTTGCCATCTCTCATACACTATATGAGACTACTGACTAGTTAAAATGGTCGTGACTTTAAGTGTTTAACCTATATTTGTCCACTATTTTAAAATAATTCAAGGACAAGAGTCAGTAAGAAAATATGTTATATAATATCCCACAGCATGGTGCAACGTTATAGTCTTTAGGTTGATATGCAAACTGACTGTTCAGTGTCATCTTCATTTCTGATTATGTCAAATGTTGCCTGTTTGTGCCAAAACACTCGATGTTTTATAAATGCCATAATTCTCCATGATTTCCCTGCAGACTTAAAAGATTATACTACTTAAATGCTTTGTAAACTATCATTTGTCAGTATCATCAGAGTGGAACACATTTTACCAGCATCAGTGTCTGAAGTCACTATTATTTTCACATTATTTTTAACATTCACAGGCTCTAATTTTCCCTCTTTTTAAGTAGTAGACTGCTGCAGCGTAGAGTCCAGTGGTGAAGGAGACAGGCGCTGCAACACCAGCAGACTTTTGACCTCTCTTTGCCACAGTTTTCTTTGTCTTGTGAGGACACCTGCCTCTACTCATGTTGGCTTTCCAACAGCATGTGTGTGTGTGTGTGCTTTTATTGTTTTATAAACAAATTTTACAATTTATCACACAGACAGGACCAAAATACAGTGTGCGGAGCTTGACCCTGCATCTCCAGCCAGGGTTTGGAACAACGTGACGCACGTAGAGAGCTTGGCAGGTCAGGTCAATCTGTAGGCAGGTTTTTGGTCAGTAGTCCCAACAGCGGGTGTCAAAATTCAAGAGGTCACGATTTGTCTCCTTTTCTCGGCCACTTCATGTTTTATATTAAGTTCTGTACTGTGTCCTGGAACTGATTTTTCTGAGATGGAGCTGCTGACCACTGTCTTACCACGCCCTGTATATGAACAGTGCTGTGCACTGTGTCTGTTTATGTCAGCGAAATCAGTGATGCACACAGGTGGTTTGTGTATTGTTATTCAGTAGACTCCGTCTCAGCCCCCTCTGTGTTCATAAGTGACTTTCTTTTTGAGTTTTACAAGTTAATGGGAGCACTGGGGAACATCCTGGGCACCCCCAGTTTCAGCACCATGGACAGCAGCTTGGACACAGACACTTTGCTTCTTCAAAGACACTCGCTTTCATTCGATGGCTGATGGGTGAACATAAAAAAGTGAGTAGGCAAAAGCTTTTCTCTTTATTGAAGTTTAGAAATGGCTGCTTTATAGAGGTGATATATACCGGTATAGACTTTATTTGTATCAAATTCACAAAAAACACCTCTAGAAATTACTTATTTCATTGTGAAGCAGCACTATTTGGAACTATTCAGTGAAAGGTGAAAAGGTCCATCCAATAAAAATAAGGATATCAGATGTGGATTTGGTGTTCTGCCAGTACACTTGGACCTTTCATTGGCAGCATTGGTGGACTTTGAAGTTTTACTTCCTCTAAGCACTTCAGATGCCCAGGTTCGGCTTTAAGCTTTAACAATGAGCTTGGAAAGTATCCAGTGATCTCTGTCCTTAAAATTATATGTGGTGATTTCCCTCAAAGAGTTTTGTAAAGGATGTTAGCCTGCCTCTTCACTGAAAAGAAACACTCAAGTCAGTTTCCCAAATAGCATTGCGGCACAAGAGATTAACATCTCTAACGTCTAGAATAAAACCCTGGCTCTCGCACAGCAGCTTGAATACACTTGGTTAGGGGATCTGCACTTTGCCCAGCATTCATTTAAAGTCAGCATCAGCAGTTTTGATAGTTGTCAGTACAGCCAGAATTGCTGTCTTTGCAAAACCATTTTCATTCATTACAGATGCTCAACAGATGGCCTGGGCAGTTGCAAAGATCACTTTGCACCAGGGTCCCATTTTGCACCCACTAATTTTAATGTCTGTTGTAATGTAGCAATCGCGTCTTGATCTGAATTAAATCTTTTGAGCAGAGTTGTTTTTTCTTTGTTGTTTGTTTTTTTTATTATTAAAGACAAACCTCCAGCCACATTAGTCTGTATCTATGTATCTGATGAAGTGTACAATGCTTGTAATAGTCTGACTAATAAGTTAGTTTTAGAATCGCATCATCTTAATGACTTTGGAAAAGTGAGCTAACATTGCATAGAAACTTTCCTTTGTGCTCAGTTGTGCTTTGTCTGCTGTTTAGAGATCCGTTTGAAGGCCACATCCTAGATGGTGAAGTTTCAGCAGGCTGTTTGCTGTGTTTTCTCCATGCTGAATCGATGTCTCCATCACTGGCCAAAAACTGTTTTCTGCATTGGATTTTACATGAAGCCTTCAGTCTAACGTAAGTCAATCTGATTACAACCTGTCACCACAAAAGGCGTCTTTACGTTACTCTATACACATCTTACATTCGACTTGTAGACGCTCTTTGTGCCTTTTTTCCATTAACATACTTTCTTAGACCTAGAACATCCCACTGGTGTTGCAGGACATTAGACTGTCTATCCTTCCTGCTATAAAAGAGGAAAGGAGTTTTGGCGGAAGGAGGGTCTGGGGCGGAGGCAATTGAAAATAAAAATGATTAACAGAAAAAGATAAACAATGAAAAGGGAACATAAAAAATATAATTGAAGTGTGGAATGTGGTTTACACACGTACAGCCATACTGTAGTACTTGCACCTGCATGTCTTACACATGTAATACCACAGGAACTGTTACATATGTACATACAAACGGTCTATGCAGCATTTTAGAATAATTATTTTAATTACATTTATTTGGTTATATATGGTTTTTCTGGCATACTTTCTTGATTTTGCTCCTAATTTATTTTCTTGTTGTTATCTCTACTGTTTATTTACTTCTTCATCTTACTTTTATTTCTGTATCCTGAGACGCTTACACTAGTTTGACTATTGAGAGACTTTGCCCTGTTGTTGTTGTAACTGAGAAACCTTGAAACAGCCCTTTAAACACCAAACATAAACCTGAGAAATGCTATTCCAGGATACTGTGCCGTTATCCCTGACATTAGAAAACATTAGATGTCAGGATTTACAATCATGAAAATGCAGTTTTCTACTTCACGCTGTAATTTTAAGTGTCATCACGATTCTTCAGACAAAAGTCACATTTCTGCTAAAATAATTCTCTCTAAACCCCAATAAATAAGGTTCAGGGTGCGGTGCTGCTGTTTGGGACCGAAAACTCCAGTGTTTTAGTGGATCCAGTTTGATCCCATTGATCCTCTAATGTTGAAGAATGCTCCAGATTAGAAAGCTGACAGCAGCTAACTGACCAGCTGCACTAACCCCTCCCCTCTGCCGTCACAGCCAATGGAGCAGTGTAGATTAATGACACCCTCAGACCCTGGCCAATCACGAAGCTCAGCTCTCCTCTTTAGCAAGCGCTGCCCTTGAGCAAACTCCCATACACGCACACACACATTCAGGCAGGGGATAGATGCACACAGCTACACTCTTACCACTTAATTCGGCCTCCTCTGAGGGCTGCGGGCCGCTCAGTGCCGATGTTTATGGTTTCTCTGGTCCTGCAAATCACTGTGATTACGGCTAGGCCGATTTATGACTACAGCCCTGTCTACTGGCCCTTAGACAAACCATGGATCACCCACACGCACGCACTCGCACACACACGCATGCACACTATATTGGAGATTATACAAAAGCTCAGATAGCATAAAGGCCCTTTGTTGTGGTTTGTGGCTGACTATAATGTGCAAAGTGACCCAATCTATGTCTGTGTGTCAGAGCTGATGTGTCATGTCTAGCATCTCATCTAACCGCTGCTCACCAGACGTTGTGATGAAACCGCAAATGATTCACATTGTCAGAGTTAAAGCTGTTTTTAGGCCAATGAATCTCTGCTGTATTTCATTTTAAAATAAGCGGGGCTCCTGTGTGGTCTTGACTCTTCTAACTGAGCTTCAGTTAAAACTGGAGCTTTAGGGAGTAATACAGAGAAGGTGAAGATCATCACACGCCATCATTTTGTTGATTCCTGGTAAAATTACAAGGCTTTGTAAGAAAGTGTGTGTTGAAAGGACAGTGCATGGTGGGGGGTTGCACCACAAAATAGCATTTTCACCTTTTTTTTTCTCACCTGTATCCATTTTGTTTCATGACTCATCCTGACCTAGGCTGCACTTACGTGGGAGGAGAAGCACAGTTGGGGTAGTATCAGTAACAATCAAGCAGCGAAAGCCTGCCGATTCAGGCTGTGTGTGGGCAAACGCTGGCCAGTCTGACATAGATGAACTCAGTTTTACTCCATATGAATTTCAGTATGCATTATTGTTATGGTCGATGCAACTGTCAGCATGTAGCATCACTGAGAGTGGGTTTAATTTGTGAATAAGAAACCCGAATCTAACCCTGTGATTTTACACTTCCCACACGTTACTAGGTCATCAGTTTCCTCTCAAGTAAAGATGATCTGCTCCGAGTCACAAAGTGGTCAGTGTCCTGCAGTTCAGCCCTCATTATTTATAAAGGAATTCACAATAACTTATTTGATTTGCCAAAAATATGGCGACCATAGTGTGTCTGTGTGCGTGTGGCTCATACACATATTCACATCTTCTTTTCTGTGTGTATGCATCACTGGGTTTGTGTGTAAGAAAGACTGTTATCTTTGACTTTCATCTGTATCATCAGCATTGCATCAGTAGAGCAGAGTGTTACTGAGACTTGTCCCAGAGCAGCTCTCCTCAATTCCCTATCTTGAGGAACACAAAACTGTTGCAACGGCCCCCACATGCCTCAAAAAAATCTTTGAAGTTTCGTAAATATGTTTTCTTTAAAATGCATTTAATCCTCTTAAAATGTGTGTTTGTGTTTTTTTTAAGAAGGGTTCATTTGACTTTGTTTTTTTTTCTTTCTTTCTTTTCTTCAAATCATCGCTTCTTTTTTTTTAAAGTCAGATCAACTCTCATCTGAAGTGCGCATCTTAAAAGAAGCAATGTTTTTTCTCAACACCAACAATGACTATAAAGCAGAGGGATGTTAGAATTAGAGTTAAAAGTAATATACTATAAAAAAATAACATGAAACATGCAAGTAAAAAAATAATGATATCGGACTGATGAATAAAGACAAAAGAAGTGTTTTAAACACTACAAAGAGGAGAGCTCTTGGATGGAGGTTCTGACTAAGAAATAATGATAATAGAAACAATAAATAAGTGTAAGAAAGAGGAATCTGAGTGTTCCAGTAATGGATGGAAACAGGAGCATGCTCACATCCGCTTTAGAGAGGAAAGAAGATGAAGAGTAGGAGGTGGAGAAAACACGCTAGAGGAATAGAGCAAGCAAAATGACAACTTCTTCGAGGGAGGAGTGTGAGGGTGACTCATCTTCATCCGCCATGATTTCGCTCTTTATTAGAAATGGACACACAGTCAATGGACACACTGCTGCAGCAGACATGGTGTCAGACTGCATTGCTTTTAAAAGGCTGTGAAGGGAGAGAAAATGGTGTTAATGGCTCCCAAATGCTTTTAACACTCCTACCCACGCAAATCAGGGTTCTCCATCTTGCTTTCACTGGTACAGCTAGGAGGCCCCGTGTTTGTGCCTGCTCAGATGATGCAAAATCATTGCTGCAAAGTGAAGCTTGCCAATGACCTTGTAAAAAAAAATAAAACAGGGAGAGACAACAAAGTGGGGGTGTGGCAGATACTTAAATTAAGGTAACTGTATATACCTATATATTCTGTATAAACACATAGTGCTCTGTGATGCAGGGATTTATATCTTGTGACCATTTGTTCTCCTGTGGTAAAGTCCTGTGCCACCCACCCTGCCCCCCTGACCAACTCTGAACTTATTAATAATTGGTGACTGTATAATTTTAACTTCAGCTGCTGTATCATCAAATGGTAAAATATATGTGGTGATCATTTATGATATAAAAGCCAGTAGTCTTAATGGGACTCAACGTCTCAAGGCCTAAATGAGCATAAACAAACTGATTACATCTTGCAAATGTACTAGAAAGCAGTGTTGCCATATTATCCAACAGCATCTGCTCTAAGAGTGCATCCATTAAGTTCTTGTCTGAAATATAATGGATAAGAAAGCAATGAATCAACAATGAATGGCACTGATACCACCAAACTATCCAACATGACATACTACAATAATACAATAACCTGTCCTTTACAGTTTTACACCATTTTATTAAGATGCCGTTTTAATTCCACACTGAATGTAATTGACATATTTAAATTGTTTCAGCCCTGACATGGTAGGGCGACTTTCTCTACACCCAACAATGTTATTTCTGGGAGCCCTGAACACTTTGAACGGAACGAGTCTTAGAGGGTTTAAACTAAAATAAAAATAAAATAGAAAAACAGAAGCCGGTGTATTGCACTTACATAAAAAATGTGTATTCCTGAGTCAGGATTTTGTGGAGATGAATTATGGTCTGGAAGTTTCCACCAACATCATCAAAACAGATCAGACTTGTGCTGTAAATTATGTAGCTGAAGGTCATTCAGGGCTGTCTGGACTTTATTTAGTGACTGTGTGTGTGTGTGCGTGCGTTTCATGTAAAATGTGTGTGTGTGTCTGTGTTTATGTAATTGTGTGTTTTAGTGGTTGTTATGGGCTGAGTTATGGCAGTCAGCCTGTGGTGGAGAGAGCAGATTTCCTCTCATGCTGCAGAAACAACCTGCTTGTGGGTGTCTGCGCTCTAACACACACACACACACACATGCACGTGCACATGCACGTGCACACGCTATCAAAACAGTTTTTATAGACTGTTATTGTTGACTACATAACACATGCTAATAAAGCTATTTCACACTGTTTTAGATGTTAAATGGCTTTTTTTTTTTTTGAGAGGGTGCGTCTTTCAACAGCTTTCCAGAGCAAATAACTTGCTTTTCTTTGAGTCACCCCACAACTGTCCTTCCAATAGCCTTTCTTAAAAGTTTGCCAGTCCTTCAGTATGAGTTTGTTCCTTTACAAACAATAACTAATGGCCTGTTTGGCAGGCTGTCGCTGGAAACACCTCTGTCATGATGACAGAGTGCACTAATTCACAAAGAACATAAGGTGATGTGTCTGTCCTCATCTTTATTGTGCACTACACCTTTCGGGATGTACTTAATCCAGAAAGTAGTTATTATATTTTGTATATCTTGTCAATCTGTGTCATAGTGGGGAGCGTTGCATGGAGGTTAACAGTTCATATTGGATGTTTGCTCACTAGGTGAAGTCATGTCTGATGTGTTTGGCTTTGAAGATGGTTTGCATGGGTAAGTGGTTCAGCGGACTGTATTTGCTACATAAACTATATCTGTTTATTTTGTAGGGAGTGGATTTAAAAATAAGTGGTACATTATTGTAAGTGTGTCAGATGTTCTTGTTTGGTAAAGCTGTGTGATGAGTGTGCAACATTAATAGCATCATTATCAAAACACATGCACTCACACGGGCAAATGAAACAACCAGAGAATTTGTCTGATAATAGAAGTTATGTTTGCCATTTAATGACTTACGTTACGTAAGTAGAGAAATGTAATGTAGAATGTAAATGTAAATTAGTAGTGAAAACAAAACATGTTTCTTTCACATAGTTATATTGAATGTATTCATTGTAATTTAACTGTGTTAAATATGAACCCATCTGTAATGTTTTACATTGATCTTGCAGCCATTATTTTATGACCTCAACTACATTTGCCACAAAGCAGCTGTGTAAATACCAACAGTAAAAACAGGTCTGCAGTAGACGTCCACATTCCTGTAAGTTGTGTTTATCGAACAATTCAGGGAAATATTTCATAACGTAGCCAAGGATAAAGTGTGCGTCTGTGTGCTGTGCAGAGGCCACAGACGTCCCACTCCGCCTGTGGATTAGGTCGAGTTTTTCCGTATTGTTTATTTAGTTGCTTTTGGGGTTTTATGTGAGACATCTCGCACTTACCGAGTCTTCTGAGTCATACAGCACTTTCACAAAGTAGTTAAAGGCAGCAATAACAACCATTTAAAAGCTGTTGTGGATTTCTTCTAAATGATTTAAGATATTCATGGTTTTATCAGGCAGTGGTCAAAACTGTGATTTAAATTCATAGTAGCTACTAATTAGCTATCATGTTAACCTATCTACATGAATAAATACACACTATGTTCCAGTGAGACAGCATTTGTATACCAGTAATGTAACAGGGAACACAGCTCCCCCACAGCTACTAAAGCAGCGTCTGAAAAAAGTCTGTTAGTGTGTGTGTGTGTGTGTGTGTGTGTGTGTGTGAGCACTGTAGCCTCCACTGCCATGTGTTTTCCTGTTTTTCTACACCTTTTACCAGTCCCAAATCTCTCTTATGCACACACAAAATAATTTTACAAACCACCAACCGTTCACTTTCCTGCTTGGAGCAGTTGCTATGTGAAATATGTCAGCGTGGTGTTTTCCAGAAACTGTTATTTCCTTCTTTTATGTTGTTTTTGGATTCACCGCGCTCCCTCCATCTGTCTGTGAGAGGTGGGCAGGTCGAGCGTGTTTGTTATCGCATGTGTCTTGTTTTATTTGCTATGCTTAATTTACTTTTTCACTGGGCAGTAAGAGAAGCGAGACGTTGGGTAGGCAGAAGAAAGTGGGATGGAGAGACATGTAGGAAGTCTACATAAAAGAAATCAACATTACATTTAGCAGACGATCTTACAAGGCGAAGGCTTGCTTAACGGCCCCCACTGGAGGCAGGTCACAGCCAGGATTCGGGTGGTGATGTTACCACTACACTATCCAGCCACCCTCAGATACAGTAACGTGGAGTGATACAGAAAGACATAGGTGACAGGACAACACTCGCTGCCATTGTCCACGCAGCCAGCGCCTCTGCAGCACATCTCACCCCGGGGGGGAGACTGGTAACCACCAGTTGCCTCCCTAGATGCACAGCGAGAAGTCCCATGCTGTCTCCCACATATTACCCTATCCCTGAGGAACAAATGAGTCCAGACCAACCTGTGGGAGTCATGCAGTGACCATGACGTGATTGGCTGAGTTCCCACCTGCACCAACTGCCAACTCAGTTAGTGTTTGTTGCACTAACTGAGATAAATGTAGCACTGCCAGAAACTCAACCTGGGTGAAAGCGAGTGATGATCTCCGCACTCTAGGTGTAAAACACGCACATTTTACCAGTGTCTTTCTTTACATTTCCCACCTTTTTGCCCCTTTGTGCACATATCGTAACTGATGAAACACGTGAAGCAGTATTCAGTCCCCAACACTGCAAGACGTTCTAATAACGTCCATACTTAATAATCACCTAATGTCTTGCTATTAATTAATTTTTAGGAACATAAACTAGTCCTACAGACGGAATTCTTCAACCGCCAGTATTTTGTCAAGTTTTGTCAAGTGGCATTTGACCTTTGTTAAATGTTTTGAATAGTTTCAGCCCATTCGCCAGCTCAGTACGTGCCTGCTTTTTTTAGACTTTTACTTGAATTCCACTCTGATGACTCTGATGTCAATTCCATGACATCCAAGGAAAGATGCTTGAATAAAACTTTGGTTTACCAGGACTTTGGGACTATTGTCTCTCCAGCAAGTCCAGAGATTACTGAGCATCACAGTCTTCTTTAAAAAAGTGTGGCATTTCAAAGAATCCACTCTGAGTCACACAGTCAGTGATGTTTACCGGTTCCTGCAGCAGCAAAACAACCGTACATAGGCCTCTGCCTTTTTGTGCCAGATGTGCATGGATCCAGATGCTGCTGAGTTAATCTCGTCACTTCATAACACACTCCCTTAACTCAGAGGCTTATTCAAATATTTTTGCCTATCCAAGTTGACTCATTTCATTTTATAGTCTACTGATACTTCAGAGTCTGCCTTTATTAGGTCCACCTGCAAGTCTTTGGCAGTAATATGATGGGCTTTCTTAACTGTTCTGCTTTTTTTCCTAGACATCTGATTCTCTTTTGAGAGGTTTACTGTATGATGAGTTTTAAACTCGCCTATGACGCTGCCAACTGTGTCTCTTGGAATTTGAAGTATCTTTTAAATCATTTTGTAGCCATTGCCCTTTGGTGTAGTTAAATAATTTCCTCTCTAGAAAGTTTTCAGTGCGTTTCTTTTAGTCAGCTTGGGAAGTGGGATTTCTACCTGCATCTGAGTTAAAGCAAATATTTAGTGTTTTTAGTCCCATAAAAGCTTCATTGTGTTTTGCAACAGTACGTTTCTTATAGCGTGTAATTAAGTTCAGCTTTGTTGGAGGTTATGAACATTGTTATGCACAGAGAGACCTAAAGACTTCTTTTAGCTACAGGGTCGGGGAAAGACTGGACTGGGAGAGGAGAGGAGAAAACTAATGAACATAAAGTTTAGGCATAAAGTTACATTGAAGATTATATTCCCCTAAGTGCTGTGTGTGTTTTAATGTTGAACATACTGAGGCTGCCCAGGAATATGTTTTAAAAATAACCTTTTAGTTTAGTGATTGTGAAGAGAGGACCAGCAAAAGAAACTTAACGTAAGTCAAGTGAACAATTGAACCTACGTTATGGTTGATGTGGAACCAGTCAGTATGGAATAAACAAGAATCATGCCTGCGCTCTCATTTATAACTGTGACTCTAAACTGCCTTTTAATTATGTTGTGTAAGTGCGCGTGGGTTCGTGTGTATGACAGAGAAGATCCAGTAGTTTCACAAAGCAAACGCGATTAGAAAATGACACTTTGGAGGTAAAGCTCTTAATCTCCTTTAAATACGACTCAAATCGGTGCTTTCCCTCGGTCGTGTCTTCAGTTTTTGCAGTGGGTTTTGGCGTGTTTCACGTGTCTGTCTGCATGGCTCTGCGTGATTTCCACGTGTATTTATTTTATTTAAAAAGTGTCCCGGTTGCCACAGCAGTTTGTTTGTGTGGAGCTAAGCTCTTTAAGCTAATTGAATAGTCTGTGAGAATAAAGTGCGCCACGAGGCTCCTGTGCTTCCAGTCTTCTATAACTAATACACCTGCCTGCACACACGTACGCAGCCGCAGCAGTGAATCACTTCCATCACATTAAAGTGACTCCGGCGCCTCGGGGGCTTGCGTTATTTGTTTTTTCCTGTACCCCCTCCTCTCTCTTCCTCTCTCCCTCTGATCCCTTTGCCCCGTTCGCTTCCAATATGACTCGGCAATAAATGTAATTTAGCAAACGTGGCTTTTCAGGAGCTAAGAGAAAAAAAAAAAAACATCAGATATTTGTTTCACTTGTCGTCATCTTTGTGTGTAAATCCAAAAAAACTATATTTTAAAAGCTTCCTGTGGCAATAAGTATATAACCAAGGTAAAGTTGTCTTTATTACAATCACAATACAAGAGTTTGTAGTATACGATGACTTAAAAGACACAATAGTCCATCTCTCCTGTATAATGCAAATCATTTTAGTGGCTCCTAGAATTATAATATGGAAAGACTTCACCCCCAGTAGCATAGAAAAACACTCGCCTTACTCCTGTGCTTGCACTTTAAGTTAATCATTTATTTAATGGAACAATTTGGTCCAGAGAATGTCATTTTTATTGGACTATTTTAAATGTGCGAGTGAAGACCCACAAGTGTGACTTGTCCTTTTTCTCCTTATGTCTGCAGATTCCTCACATACGGTATTTCTCTATTATTCAAAAGAAATATCTAATATTCATACCTAAATGAAAGCTGTTCTATAATGTAGTGTGAAAGAAGGGGGAAGATGGGAGCAGGGGACAAAGAGGAACGATGGGACTGGAGGTCGGGAGGGACAGAGAAGTTGTGTGTGTGTGTGTGTGTGTGTGTGTGTGTTGCGAATGGGTGACTGGTTATGTCTGTATGTGTTTGAGTGAATTTCGCAAATGAGAGAAGACAAGACAGAAAAGCTGGAGAAGAATCAGCCAAAGGGAAGAAAAACTATGAGAAGTGAGGTCAAATCCGCGCTCGCACATTTTTAGCGCCAAAACAAAAGTTACCTTCTCATCGCACAAATGGTGAAATTGATTGCAGCAATAAACTGTTAAAACATTATTTTTGTTTTTTTCTTGTGTTTGAAATTTGCCAAGAAAAAAAAAAACTCAGACCAGGCCTTTTTTTTTAATATTTGATTCTTTTAAAGTAAGGACAGATTGACGGTGCTCCTCGAATACATTTCTGCTGCGATGTAGGGCAGCGGCGTCTCGCTACATCGTGTCTCAGTTATGGGTCATATTCTCACCATTCCTTTCTTACACGCTTCAGTGACTTCATCAACTCTCCTCCACCTCCTCATCGTCTGTCTGTGTGTCGCTTTCTCTTCAGCTTTTCTGTCCGTCTCTAAAATCCACTTTCTGCCTTCTGTCTTTTGGCCTGTTTGCATCTACCTCTCTCCACTGACTCTTCTTAGCCTTTCACACCAACCTTTTCTGCCGAGCTCGTTCTCTGTCAAGTCAAATGTTCTCGTCCCCGTTCCCTGCAGCCAGTTATTCCAGCTGATTCCATCCCAAACGTTATCTAGGCTGATTAACTGTGATGCGCCTCCACCCTAAACTTAGCTCATCCTTTACACTTTTTTCTGTTGCCCATTTTTCATTCAACACAGACAGCAACATGCTGTTGGTTGCCAAAATGCATATTACAGAGCTGCAGAGACGGTGGACTGCCTCAAAGTCAAGTCGAGAATAAAAATAGATTTTTTTTTTTTCTTTATCTAAAATGTGTCAGGGTTATGGTTTTTGGAGCCGATTATAATGCCAGACACAGTTCAAACAAAACAAGGTTTAATGAAAAAACGGGGGAGAAACAAATAGGGCATACAAAGTAGCAAACAAAACACAGCCAACAGATAACTAGGCACAAAGAACACAGGAGACGTGGCTCAGCACAAAGTAACAACTCAACATTTGAGAGTAACAAGACGAGAACAAAGTATCAACAGAAAACCACCGGTAACACGGCACAGGGACACAAAGTAAGAAATAGAAAGCACAAGAATACAAAGAAACAACTGAATCTAGAAAATCACACAACAACATCAACACCGGAGATGCCACAACAGAAAATCACTGCCAAAAGTTGCAGGCAAAACTTACAAAAGGCCAAGGATCAGGCAAGGTTGTCCAAACAAAACACAAGGCAAGAAATGAGACAGGGTCACAATCTGGCAGGGGAGTGAAGTCAGGGAGGTGCTTCAACAGAAGGAGACAGGAGGACCAGTTGAAATGAATCAAGGAGAACAGGTGCAATCCATGAAACTGAATGAGGGAAGCTGGAGAAGTGAGGACACGGCTGGGAGAGGAACTGAAAGTCAAGATAAAAGCATGGACACAGGAAGTGGCGGCAGGATCATGACACAATGAACCATTTGGGGAGCTAAGCTGTTATAAAAGGTGTCAGTTCACCAAAATTACAGGACATTTTAAGATGTAAAATTAAAAACACAGTTGTGGTCAAAAGTTAGTGAGTGTGTAGCAAGTTTACCAACTGTCATCCTCAGCTGAGAGGAAATAAGGAACAAACCAGGAACCACTGAGGCACATGTCAGTCATGCACTAGAGGCTGCTGAACACCAGTTTGACTTTTTAGCTTCATTTTTGTTGAAAAAAGTTACAATGCTGTTGACCTAAGACTGTATAAGGACCAATTTTAGCCATAATCTGATGATTTTTGTGTTTTCACATGCACACAACATGAAATTATGAAGGGGGACTAACTATGAACATGACTGCATGGTTGAAATATTTAATACAAATTTCAAAAGTATCAATAATCTGCACATTTCCCTTGATAGCCAAGCACATAGAGCCTTAAACCCATGTGTTAAATATGTTCACAGTAATCCCAATATAATATTTGCCCAAATTCTGCACTGGTGCCACTGTTCAAATACTTTTGGACCTGACTAGTAGTTTCCTAATAATAAATTGTCATGCTATGACCACAACTACTGGCCAAAAGGAGATATGAAAAAAGCTTAAAAGACAGAGTGGAAAGAGTGCAAGACATTATATATGCTAGAGGCCCCCCGCATGAGTAATACATGACAGAATGATTGAACGTCGACAATCCCTTAACACTGCTTCCAGATATGTACTTAAAGCTACACCATTAGGGAATGGGGAATATGGGAAATGACAAATTGGATATAAAAGATATAAGAAGATGGAGGGCCACAGGAGAGGGCTCAGATGTTTTGCTGGTTTCATTTCTTGGATAGACTCATTTATTCCGATAAGAGACAAAAAGCTTTGTGAGAATGGATGAGACATTGGCAGAAGTCGGTGTGAGGAGAATAACAGAAATGAGTGATTTAACTACCGCAGACTTGTTAGGTCAGCTATGAGGAGGCCTCGTTTAGGGCCCTGTATTATGGTGTCATTTCAATTTAAGCATGTTTAACAAAACACGAGGACAGCTGTAGTGTGTGAGTTTGCTCACAAGGAAAAGATAAGAAGCTGCTGACAGACAAAAACAACCTTGTAGGCGTGATTGGTTCAAACTAACGGCATGCGTCTCTCTCTGACCTTCTCCCTCTGTTCTGATTGATCTGTCGTCCCCTATAGTCCGTCTATATTTACATCACTTTTTAAAAACTTAATCTTAATTCAGCTCACTCTTGTTTATCCAGCGGTACGCTCCTCACCCAGTCCTTCTTACAACCACGGGGACTGAGAGAAGGCCACTTTGTTTTGTTGAATTTCTTGATCGTAGAATAATTCAGAAAGTGATGAATGGAGGATTGATAGACGGATGGACAAATGAATGTCTGTGTGCGGTGGCCTGTGGGATGTGACTGGCTGGCTGCATGAAGGAGACTGCTGTGTAATGATAACGGCACAGGAAGGGTTGCCACAGCAACGTTGGGACAGGAAACGGGCTTGAAAGATATAGAAAACCTGACTTGAATGAAAAGTTGTGTTGTAACGTTTCCATGTAAAATGGTCAACCACTGTTGTCAACTGAGTACAGAACGGCGAGACAATGAGGGTGGCAGTGTGTCAGTCCCAGTTCTTTGTTACAGGTAATTAAAAACACATTCCATGGCTGTAGTGCACATATTCGTGCTGACATTACAACCAGGCTTAGATATACTTAGTGTTTACTGAAGGATAACAAGTGTTAACCTGCAAACACACCAAACTAAAATGAACATGATAAACATAACTCCTAAACAACAGCATGTCGCTGTGAACGTGTCAGCATTCAGCTTGAAGCACCACTTCTTAACCAGTCTTAACTCTCACTTTTACAAACTCTAGAGCCATATAACTTCTATTATAATTAATAGTTGTATATTTGCATGGATGTGTCATGGATGGCAGTTTTCTAGATAGGAAAAATGTTTAACGACTGTATTAGATGAAGGTGTGTTGTTCAGTCTAGAGAACTGAGGTAGAACTACCTGAAGAAGGCCCGGTACCGAAACACGTTGGTACAATAAAAGAGATTCTTCCATTTCGTTCACCAATGTTGCTTTGTTTTTTTGTTTTTTTTTCTCAGTATTAGAGACATCATTTATTTGTGCCATAAAACATTAGCCACAAAATTAAAAATTAGCATGGACATAAATTCTAATGCAGCTCTGTGTTAGGTGAAAACAACAATAATGCTGATATTTGCAAGGGCAAAACAACTCTGCTCACTAGAAGAAAAAAACAGCAACGCAAACTCAGACTAAAGTGGAGACAATTCAGTCTCATTATCAGGCCTAAGCCTTTCTCATGTGATGGGTCTGATGCTGAGTCACAGGATCGAGCGGTGTAAAGGTGCTGCTGCAATCGAGAGCAGGAAAACAGTGATTGTGTGAGACTATAATGGGCAGACATTTGACTGGTGCAAATTATATGGCCCCTTCTGCACTTTGTACTGACATGCTGGTCTTAAAAGCACATCTGTGGTTTCCATGGTGACATTTGTACTGTGGCTGATGCATGTGCCTGACGACAGAGGAGCAACAACATCTGTGTCACTGTTCGAAGTCGTTCTCTCGACTTCGTACGTAGTTACAGTTTCAAACCACATCTCTCCTGCCGCTGAGGTACAGCAACTCCTGAAACGTCAATCTCCAATTACATTATACCGATGATCTAACAAGCTGTCGTATAAAGCACAGCAACAGTAGAGTTGTCCGATGAAAGTTTTTGTGGTGAGAGGATCAAAAAATCAAAGCACTGGAGGCCGTTATGCTAGAAATACTTTATTTATCAAACCAAGCCAATTATTTTAATAAAACATTACAGGACACAATAAATTATTTAAGTAAAGCATACAGTATTATCATGAATAATTTTGAATACAGCAAAAGCAGTTTTATTTAAATTTTTTTTCACCAGCAACCTTTTCTCTGAGTTGAAACTATGACTGTCCTCCGAAGAGAACCTGGAGCTCTGCTTTCCAAATTGTTTTGAAAGTATGATCAGATGTTTTTTTAATGCACTTAACGGGGGTGAATAAACCACAAACAGTGACATACATGTGGTAATACTGTGAAGGAACTTCCAGAGAAAAATGTAGAAAAAAAAAAATGTTACTTGGAAGAATGCAACAGTGGAATTTACTGATAACGCAGAAGCAGGATACACACACACACACACACACACACACACACTCCACACATACATTTAGCATACATACATTTACAGTTTATCTCATGTTAGCAGCAGATTACATACAAAGTAACTACTGTATACACTTTGCAATAGAGCATTGTGGAAAGGGAGGTTATCTAATCACTACTGAGAATGTCGTGTTAATTTACCGGCCTACAGCATCCTGTGAAAGCTTTGTGTTTGTCTTTGCGCTTTCAACATGCAACATACAGGATTAAAAACACAACACTCACAAGAGAACAGAAGAGACACGTGACACACACAAAAAAACAAAACGCTGCCCGCCACACAGCTGATTGGGTTTCACTGTAAGTGAGGAAACTGTCCGCGTCCAGTCATCGTTTCGTAGGTCGCCTTTAGAAGAGTGGTGTGTATGATTCCTGTTTGCTGTGGGAATCCAGTCTCTTAGCGAGTGCGCGTGGTGGAAGTGAGGATGGACAGGTGTCAGATGACAGCAGCTTTTGCTTCTCACAGCTGGATCATGTGTGTGGAAATGATAAGCGGTGTGTTTTCCTACTCTACCTAGCTACCTTCACACTTCGACATGCGATCACATGCCAACCATTCACGTGCTTCTATCTGCTGCCAGCCCTCACAGACTTAGTAACTCTTAAACAAAAGGACTTTTTCCTGAGCTGGGCAGGCAGACTGGCACACACACACACACACACACACACACACACACACACACACACACACACACACAGAGCCAGTCTCAACTATCAGTCGTATTTATAGTGGAGAGAGAGAGCATTTATTTAATTCCCACAAACCTTTCTACCACTGTTAGAGCAGTGGGTCGGACTGTAACAAACACAAGCATCTTCACAAAAAAGAAAAAACCCTGAAAGAGTGGCTTTTTTGTGTTGTATCATGAAAGTGGTCCCTCTATTAGCTCTCATCCAGGAGTCCTGATAGTCTAGTTTTCTATTTTTCTGGTGGCTGCCTGACTGTCTGTCTCTAAAAACGTCCTCTCTCTCTTCCTGAGTGTCTCTCTCTTTTCTCTGTTATGTGTGTCGGGGTCTGAAGATCATAGCTTTATCCGCGTTAGCAGAAGTCCGGTTTGCCGTTGGAATGTTAGGAATGCCGACAGAACGGGGCAGAGCGTTTAGGCCTGGACTGACTTCTCCTTTGATCTAAGTGCGAGAGAGTGGTGACAGGAGAGAGAAAGAGAAGAGAGTGGGAAGCGCATGGATTGAAGGACAGACAAAGGGAAGTGTGAATATATGCATGGAGACAGGAATGTGTGCAAAACAAAAGCAGCCCTTCACTGGAAAACATAGCAGCAAAGAGTGTAGGCCTGGAGTGAGTGTGTGTCTAATTCAGATCTGGAGGGTTGTGGTTAGCCTAAGTTCACATCAAGATAAAGTGTTATTTTGGTTTACGCTTCCTCCAACCCCTCTCCCTTCCTTCTTCTGTCTCACCCTCACTCATCTCAGCATGCTCCTGGCAGGAGAGCCTGACATTTCTAGAAACAGTCTCATTATAACATGAAGAAGCACACAGACACGACACCCGAAACAAGAAATAAAAATATTGCAGTCGCAGTTATTTTACTTGAATTAATTTGGTGTCTGTTAGACACTTATTAATTCAATTTAAAGTTGCTTTTAATTTCTTTTCTTAAAAAAACCTAATGGCATTGATTTGAGTGATATCCACTCTTATTTGAACATACATTCTCTACACAGGTGATGTTTAAATGTGGTCTAAACAGTGAAGATTTAATTGATGCATTTACACGTTTTGTGACCTGTGAAGGTCGGTGGTTTACTTTGCAAGAACAATGTGTAAGGTAGAAGCTGCAGTTTGTCAGTCATATAGTTGCTTTCTTCGTTGCTGCATGTGTCTGCGTTGCTGTTATTATATGAAGTCTGTAGCAAAATAGATAAAAGAAGAGCTCATCTAACAGTTCCCGATGCATGTGCCAGGTTGAGTTTCTCAGCGCGGGGGCTGGGAGGGACACACGCACTCGCATGTTTCATGATGTGTGAGGAAGATCTCATCTATGACCCAACGCATCTGTGACCTCCGATGGTGCTGATGCAGAGTGGCCTCCGGGGCGAACTTCAGCACCTGGAGGAGACGGGGAGAAAGAAAGCGAGGGTGCAGAGGATAAAAAGGAAGCTGACACAAACTATTCCTTGATTTGTTGGTGGGTGTTGCTCCTGATGCCAGTAAATTCTACTTGAATGTGAAAGAGGAGGAGACATGAGAAAGGGGAAGAAAAAAAACGGCAGTCTGATCTTTTTTTTAAAAGAACATTATTCATGACAAGTAACTGCAGGAGCTCACATAAACCTGACACTGAAGTGAAAATATAGGCAAAGGTTTCTAAGAAATCAGCAGCATAGTTGAATCTCAGAAGAAAAAAATCAGCTCTAAATGACTAAAACAGTATTATTTTAACTTTCATTCATTCTTTCATTAGTTTTTAATGGGAGCTGGAGCCTGGCTCAGTAGGGAAACATCTAGGACATGTTGCCAGTGGGCTCACTGCTGGCTAAGCAGAGACAAAACAGTATATAAGAAAACACATCAAACATCCGATTCTTAAAGCAAACACTGTAAAGATTACAGATATGCGCAGACTGATACATGCAGTTTGCTGCTAACATTATGCAAATTGTGGCTTTGAACAATAGTCGGGGCTCTGTTTATACTGAGAGTCTGTAGAAGTGCTATGGAACTGATTTTAAATGTAGTCAACATTTCGCTATAACTGACTTTGTTACAGATGGCCGCATTGTTTGCAGTTCTCTCATGTGAAAAAAAAAAGAGAATGAAAGGACAAATTGCTCCACAACTGATGCAGTGAGTTTGTAGTTTTTTTCTGCAGAGCTCCGCGAAAGCGAGACTGCCCATGATTTATGTCAGGACTCCCAGCAGCGAAACAGCCGTGTGAGTAATCATGCGTTTCTTTACAAGTTAGTGAAGTTACAGGTTTCTGATTGGTTGCAAGGAGGAGAGGAGCATGGAAATCCTACTCAAAAACTTACAGTAGCATACAAGCACATGGTTATGCAGGCAGTAATTTGCATGGACAATATACAGTATACAGACCCAGTATTTTTCATTCTGTGACACATGCACACACACACACACACACACACACACACACACACACACACACACACACAGTGGCACAATTACAAGCCAAATCCCACTTTTGTCTAAATTCTCATTGTGTGATTTTTAACAGCGACGGAGCGAGAGAGAGAGAAAGAGCCCTATGGACCATGTTTCAATAATGAAGCTGTACAAGAACAAAGACACAAAGAGATGGAGGGAAGAGAGAAAAGAATGAATGACAGGCTTAAAGACCAAGAATGGTGCATTGCAAAGGGATAAATTGAAAATGGGAATTGGGAAGAATGAAAGGATGATGGAATCCCAGAGAGACGGAGAGTGATGGAGCGCTAATGTCAAATTGTGAGAGATGTGGAGAGATGGGGAATGAGAGAGACAGGGCTGACATAAAAACGAATGGAGGAGAGAGGCAGGGGAGAAAGTTTGAGGCTGCTGCTGCATTGCTGCTTCATTGTTGATGCAGCATGTGCCTCTGCACGCCCAATTTTTCCCCTGCTTCTTCTTCCTTCTGCATCTGATTCTCTCCTCGTCACTCACTCACTCGGGTCACAACCTGACGTTTTCTCATTTTGTTGGTTATGCTTTAGCACGGTTGAACGGCGAAGAGTTCACAGCAGAATTCTTTGTCAAGTAAGGTAACTGATGAAAACGTGCTACTCAAAACCATGTTTGTAAGAAGTCACCTGCAAGATACATTTTAAAACCTCTTATGCTTGAAAGAAACTTGATTTGTCCTCAACCTCTTGGACACAAGGTGCCAAATATCACATCAGTCATTCCTCAAAAAAATACTGCACATGCTGGAAAACTATTGTTAGTTTGAAGCCTTGAAACTTTTTCTGTGATTAATTGTCGGTTTATTACAAAATAGATTGCAGTGTGAGTGATGCTTGACTACCTGGAAACTATCTGTTTTCACTGTGTTTGTGTGTCTTGTGTGTAAAGGACCTACCTCGTGTAATTTGGGTGTTGTCTTGGAGGCCTGACAGGTGCAACCATTGTTCCAGTTATTGGTTCCACAGCCACAGTTGCCTCCACAACGTTTCACCAGCAGACATCGAGGGAAGAAGACGGCATTGGTGGCCCTCAGCTCCTCGCGCAGGTTTACAGAGTAGTTGCGTGGGGTACAGCTATATAGCTTGACGTCGTCATGCAGGCGGTTCAGATCAACTGGACAGTAACAGAAAATGTCATTTGTTTTTGTGGGTTTGTTGCACTACAGTCACTTTGTGTGACCTGCACTGCGTCATGTTTTCTCTTTCGATTTGTGTTATGTTGAAAAACTAATTTTGCTTTAATACTTACTTACTGCTAGCTTTAACACAAAATACAATAGGATGAAGAATTAGGGACCATTAATTAATTGTAGATTGCATTGATTGCATTTCTTCATGTTATTGCTTAAGAAGTCACCTTGAATCACCTTGTTTGTGCATATAGGGCCTTTTTTTGCCTGCTGCAATTATACAAAATAAGAGAAACCTAGGGAATATGGGACAAGCTGATGGGAAATATAAGCCTAAAGTACATGCCCCAGTGAGGAAAACCAGCAGCGCCACTACCTTGATTAAAATCTCTCATTACTAATGGCATTAGAGACTGAATAGCACTTTGTTGTACTGCTTGGATCCTGAAGTCAAACTGTGAGAGAATCATATACTGTATATAATGGTGCTATAGGAGAAAACTTTAACATCTCCAGCATTAGAACACATATTTCAGGATGATGATGATAGCACGAGCGGCAAATTGAAAATGAAGGAGCCGGATACATTTTGTGTAATGCAGTGGGAGCACCTTACTTTGCTTGTTCTCTAAAGGGAATTCACAGTGACCACAATGTGGGTTGAAGATTGGAAATATAAAGATAAATATAAGAAAAAAAGGAATAAAGCAAGGAATAGAAGCGACTCAGACATAGCAGCAACAATCAGCAGTTTTTCATAAAAGTTAGCCAAAAAAAAATCTTGGAGTGAATTGATTTCACTTATGTGTGTGATTGTTTCCTTTGTTGGCAGAAAAACATAAAAGCTTTTGCATTTTACATGTGGAGCTGCCTGAAACTGCTAGTAGCCATTTTGATAGTAAAAGGCCTCTCTGTTTTTAAAGTTACGACTCCACTGTTGCTTTTTATTATTATAATATCCATTAATGAGTCAGGCATTTTTTGTGAAATCACATCCTCTTTTATAGCGCTGCATAGTGGAAGAAATAGGCATTTCTGAAACCCTTTCATATGTGACATGACCCAGGAGGAAAACTAACTTCTTGTGCTCAGTGGTTCCCTCTGGAGAGTGCACAGGAAGGTGGATAAACTGGATTACTGCAGACATGTAGACATGTTACTACTAACATGTCTATCAATTAACTGAAAGTTGAACTGATACAAACAATTTGGGCTCTCTGTAATACAAAATTAAAAGGAGGTTTTAAAGGGTATCCCCTTAATGGGCTGCAGGTTCAGTCGGGGTACAGCCTTGAGCATCATGGAAGGCACCCAGTGGACTAGAGTGTTACGCTTCACTACCTGCAGAAACCACTTTAGGAGGGGGTGACTGAACAGCCCATCTGCACAAGCAACATGACAGGAAGGAATTGATGATGCATTCACCTTTATGGTAGAGTACAACTACTCCCCTGTTCAAAGAACGTAGGGCAGAAAGCATCCTAATGTGTTGAGAGTAATGAGTCAAGCTTCTAAACTAAATACAACTAGATGTTTAGGCAGGTGGAGTGTGGGTATGGGTGGAGTAAACATGTTCCCATGGAACAATTCACCCCACACAGCATCCTAAAGTCTGTTGGCCTTCACAGTCCATGAGTATTTGCCCAAGAACTGACATCTGCCTTATTTTACTGTAGCAGCATTGCAGTGGCAGCATTATCGACTGGTTTTGCATACCAGGGTTTTGCTTTTAATTCAGTGTAGCAAGGTCAAAAAGAACAAAGTAAATCAAATTACAAAACTGCACCTATACCTAAAGGAAAGTAGAAGCATGGTTTACATACAGTGGACTTTCTGCAGTCAGTACAAATGTGGTTCTTTCTTTTCCCCCCTACAACAAGAAGCACATAAGCACATAAAGCACTATGAATCCAATTTGAGGGCAAAGCCTGGATTTAATGGAGTAAATGTGTTATTTTTATTTTAGGACAAGTCTGTTCTAGTATATTCTTTGGACAAGTTCATTTTCAGTGCAGATGAATGAAATGTTCATTGGCCATTTAGATTTTCAGTTCATTAAAGTACAAGAGGCTTTTATGACCCTTTACAAGACTAAAGGGCTTGTCAAGATCAATATTTGCAGCAGTACAACAGTGTAGCTTGGTGAGGCTGGCTTGCTTTTGAGGTTGATGGCAACAGTGTAACAATAAAGATCAGTCATGCAATAGAAACACACTAGAAGTTATGTACGTATGTTAGTATGATAATAAGAAATCTGCCAGAAGTGCAATATCTTGTGACATAGAGCAGCTAAACGCGAGTGCAGATGGTGTTAATGGAATCCTAATGGCATTGATAATCAATAAGCAATTGTTTACTAAAAGAAATCTTTGTACTGGGGGGCTTCCATTACTGACACAAATCAGATGGAAAGTTTGCTCAACAACAAGGGATCGAGAAGAGAGCGGGGGACATGAACATTTGCTTTGGCAATACACAGATTTATATTGACAACCTAGTTTCCATTGTGGTTTAACATTTCTCATATTTACATAATGTATGTTCTGTTCTTTTTAGAAAAAGTCATCAGATGTGTGGAGAGACTGTGTGAGAATGATTGTGTATGTGTATTTCAGTGGGATTTATTGGTGTGTGTTTGAACAATGCAGTTGTAAAATGATCAGTTTTTGCTGAAGACTTAATGAACTTAGTTTCATTCCAACAATTAAGAACTGCACTGTAGTAATATTAAACATTACAGCATATATTGTGCCTGCCTAATAAAGCAAAACTGTCAAGTTTGTTCTGTTACAGCATCCAACCACAACACCCTCCCCTCTCCCGTCCTCTTCCCCATCAAAACACATAAAAATCACATGATTGATGATCCATCATTGATGGAGTTTCTTTAGCCCGTTCCGTGTGTGGGTCCTATTTCATTGTTGACTAGTTCACTGTGAAATACAGGAAAAAATATGACGAGTGGGAGGAAAAGTGGTAGAAAGAATGGATACAACCTCGAGTAGGAAATTCAAAGTGTGAAGTGCACATCATGCTGATTTTGTTCAACACTCCAGTAGTGATAAACATAAAATAAAAGCAGCACAGATTTTGTCAATTAATTTCCTGGCCAGTTTGTTATATACCATGTCTTTACTGTCCTTGTCTCTGGTGCATTGCCCAATGTTGCTGCAGTGAAATCATGCTGTGCTTAGTGAGATATTATTTTTTTTATGGTGTGTCAAGTTGATTATTGCAGGGAGATTTGTAATTTTACTTTACTTCTCTGTATGACACTTACTACATATAATTCTTTTGTCATTATATAAGAAAAAAAAACATGTTTTGCTTTGTGAAATTGATCAGATTCTCCCTGCAACTGGCATTGATGATCTCACATGTACAACAGTTCTAGATTAAATTATAAGACCTCACTCGTACTGCTTCTGATCTGTAGATCGTGCATCAGAGTTAATTTCAATAATTAATTCATCTACACTATTAACATGTCTCTTAGACCCCATTCCAACTAGACTGCTCAAAGATCTTTTACTTTTAATTAGCACGTCTATATTAGATCAGATTAATCTATCTTTATTAACAGGTTCTGTACCACAGGCTTGTAAGAATGCTGTAGTCACACCTCTACTCAAAAATCCTGCTCTTGACTCTGGGTTTTAACCAATATCCAATCTGCCCTTTATCTCTAAAATACTTGAAAAAGTAGTTTCAAAGCAATTATGTGACCACCTGTATGAAGATTTCCAGTCAGGATTTAGAGTACATTATAGTACAGAAACAGCACTGGTAAAGGTCACTAACAGCCTTCTCCTTGCGTCAGACAACAGACTTCTCTCTTTACTCAACTTGTTTGATGTTCATCCTGCATTCAAGACTATAGATCACAATGTTTTATTACAAAGACTGGAACATCTAATTTGTGTTACAGGAATAATAGTGGGCTGGTTTAAATTGTATCTTTCAGGTAGATTTCAGTTTGTGCAATGATGAGTCTTCCATGTAAACAAAAGTTACAGAGTTCCACAGGGTTCTGTGCTTGGACCGATATTATTCAGTCTATATATGTCCCCCTTAATGAATATTACTAGGAAACAAATAAATACATTTTAAAATTCAATTGCTATGCAAATAATACCCAGCTAAATTTATCTTTAAAACCAGAAGAAGCTAATTAAATAATCAAACTTGTAAGCATGCTTACAAAACATAAAGGCCTGGATGTCCTCTATTGAAAAATAGAGGACATCTCTGATTCATCTTTGACCAGCATATCTCCTTTACATCATACATAAATGAAATCTCCAGAACTGCCTTCTTCTACCTGAGGAATATTGCTAAAATTAGGAGCATCCTGTCTCAAAGTGGTGCTGAAAAAAACTAGTCCATGCATTTGTTACCTCCAGACTGTACTATTGTAATTCACTACTGATAGGATGTCCCAATAAATCCTCAAAAAGCCGCCAGTTAATCCAAATGCTGCAGCTAGAGTTCTGGATGGAATTAGCAAGAGAGATCATATTTCTAGGTAAGCTTCTCTCCATTGGCTCCCTGTAAAATCCAGAATGGAGTTTAAAACACTTCTTACATAAAAGCACTCAATAATCAAGCGCCATGAGATCTTAAAGACCTCATACTTCCATATTGTCCCAGCAGAAAACTTTGTCCTCAGAGTGCAGGTCTACTTGTGGTTTGGGAGGTAGGAACTCACTCTACTGTTAAGACTAGGCTTACAACTTAGCTTTTTTTTTTATATTTTATAAAGCTTATAGTGAGAGATGGCTCAGGTGACTTTGGACATCTCTTAGTTATGCTGCTATAGATTAGTCTGTTGGGGGACCTCTACTGATACACTGAGCTCCTCTCCTATGCTTTAATTTATCCATTCAAATGCTACTGCTGCATGTCATTATCTTTGTCTTTTCTCTCTCTTTTAGTTGTGTTTCCTCCTCCCTGTCTCCCTCTCTCTGTACTTTTCTGCAGGTATCCCCGGCCTGGAGCTGTTTATCTCCAGAGTGCAGTTACTGGCCCTACTGACCTCCCCAATGTTTTTTGCTGCTTGTTGTCATTGCTTTTTGTTGCCTGCTGTTCTTTTCCTCTCTCCCATTACCGCTCACTTCAACCGGTCGAGGCAGATGGCCGCCCACCCTGAGCCTGGTCCTGCTGGAGGTTTCTTCCTTTAAAGGGAGTTTTTCCTCTCCACTGTTGCTTAGTGCTGCTCAAGTGGGGTTGTTGGGTTTTCTATATAATTCTGTATACAGTTATACTATGTAAAGTCTTAAAACTTTACTGCCTTGACATGACTTCTGTTTTGATTTGGCACTATACAAATAAAGTTGAACTCAATTTCTTCTCTCCAAAGAGGTGGCAACACTACACCTGGGGTTAAGCAAGTTGACTGGTGGTTTCTGTGGAATACTTACAGTCTGCAATGTTTCACTTGCAGTGAAGTAAAAAAAATCTTTCTTTTGACTACAGACACACTTACATCTGCCTTGACTAATTCACTAATCCTACCTGTTAAAGGTGTGAGATTCTGCTACACTAAATATTCTTTTGCTCACAATCATATCAGAGATGTGATGAAATCTCCATTTTGTGTAAAAAGTACAGCTAATAGGAAAAAAGGAAAAAAATGTTGCTGCTTTTGTGGCTTTGCTGTAAAAAAAGCAGATTTTGAAGTGGTCATTTTATAGCTTACCACAGAACTGTGAGTACTGAGCAGTACTGGGCAGCAACACACGGATTACAGATATTGATAACGCTCCATTATGGTGAAATTTTGACAGCTTTCTTGCCGTCTTACCAGGAGTTAGTGGGTCAATATCAGCTTGTCTCTGAATTCAGTTAATAGACCTGTCCAGTACACATTAGTTTTGTGGAGGGAGGTAATTAGACTCTACCAAAAGAGGAGAAATGGGACTTCCAGTAATTGGAAAGTTGTCTTATTCAAATGTGTGTTTGTAGCTGGCTTGTTAACATTAGGTGAACATTCACATTTGTGTGTGGGCGTGTACACATGTATGCTGCATGTGTGTTCCCTGTACAGGGGTATGAAAATATTGTAAGTTTAAATGTCTATTATGTGTGTATGCTTAGTATTATTATATATTATTATTATACCTGTATTATTTGGGATTTACTTTATTTTCCCCTTCCTCTGAAGATGATTTGATCAGTGCGGACTTGGCATCTTGGGGTGCATGACACATAAGGTATATTCCTTCATATCCACATACTTTTTCTTACCATTGTATGTTTACTTATGCTTGCAAATGACATGTAATTTAGTCTCCCAATTAATATCATGATCAAACTTTCTGTCCTTTGTGGGAACAAAGGTGGGTGTAAGCTACTGTGTGTGCATGTCTTAATGAAAACAGAGCTAAACTGCTGACTGTGGCAGATTTCTGCTCCACTGCACAGGTTGAATTTCCAATTAGAGAGAGCTACGCTAGTACAGTGTATCAAAGACCTGCAGCAACTATGCACCTCTCTGTAGTGCTGTAACATGCACACACTCCCTATATATGGAACGTCCTGATGATGGCCGAGCACAGACTTGCACTGATAAATAGAGATAGATTTGCTGTCGAGCACAACTATTTACTAAGGAACAGCAGAGCCCTCGGGTAGAAAGACAGAATGCAGGAGAGGGTTAGGCACAGGTGAGAGAGATGGGGTCTAACACACTCAGTTCTGTTGCAAGCTTGAATACACACACAAACATCCCCAAGCACATTATTCACACGACTGTGTGTGTGTGTGTAATAAATGTATGCATGCTCAAAATTTCATATCTCCTCTAAGATATCTGCTGTAGGTGTGCATCCTAAGGACAAAATCTATTGCCTCTGTGACTCTGGGTTGTTGGTGCTAACTTTACCGTAAAGAATTGCTTTAAACCATTAGTCCTCTCTCTCTTAAATCTGTCACTGACTCACTATTAGACCCCTTAAGGGGCAACATGCCCAAATCACGATGCAACAACTTAGTCAGTCTATGTTGTTGCATTGAAATTCATTCATTCTTTTTAGTTTCAGAGCTGTTTTTGTAATCAAAATTAGTAGGACGCTCTTTGAATTCAGTTTTTTTCATCAGGGGATTTTAGTGCACAGATGCTTCTGCATATCCTTTCTACATGCCAAGTTAAGCGTGTAGCTGTACACTGCTACTAAACAAACTTATATTATTGTAGCCCTCTAGCTTACTTGACAAGCTGGATAATGTGATTTCAATTGAATATGCAACACTTCATTAGCATGGTTTCACTGGCTGTCAACTGTGCTATATACGATCATAAGGCTGCAATATGGCTCCATTGCAGTCATTACAGGCCTGACTAATAACTTCCTTCACATTACAGAGCTGCAGACTTTATCCTCTGCAATGCTGTACCACTGAGTTATGTGTATAGCCCAATTTGTGAGAATGGGCCTCCTGCTGTGCTGGTCTTTATTGGTCAGCACAGGGCTACACGCTCTCCCCTCCCCTCTGTTACAACAGGTACCACTGCAGCGAAATACTGTTCAGCAGCTGTTGAGGATCACCATCTGCAGCATATAATACTAGATAACACTCTTCTTCTACTCCTGAATAACCTTTACTCAGTATGACACCCCCCTTGTCTCGTTATACAATTCTTTCCATATTTATGCCAAAGTATATAGAAAATCTAAGATCTTTTTCTCATATATATATTTTTATATATACAAATAATAATAAAATTTTTAGAAATCTTACAACACTGCATTACAATGTCTGACATCTTTGAGATCTTTGGTGGAATTCATTCATAATCACCTATTATGAACGAAATGTCTTTGTGTGACAACATGTTGCCATTAACTCTGCACTTGTAGTCAACCGCAGACGTCTGGCTGTTACAATAGTATTTATGCTTTTCTTGCCAGTTGGAAACAGTTATTGGGCTAATTTATAAATGTGTAAGTATTTTAGATTTGTATAATTGTAAGCTTTTCTTACTTCTTAGTTCTTTGCTTATTTATAATCAACAACGAATAGTATTTTTTAGTTCTATGTCAGCACATACCATTTGCAGCAGTTATATTAGAACCAAATGACAGTGGTTATTATCATACTAAAGGCTTGCAGGGATATATGGTTAACATCTTTAAGATAATGTGCATACGCTTGTTAGACAGGATAATATCTTGGTTCCAAATAGCTTAAAAAACCCAGAGATACAAGATACATCTCACCTTTATTATGTCTGCTTGCCAGATGATAGGCTCTGGATATATAATGGATGTGTGTTTGAGTGTAGATGCTGTCCAGGTCCTGTCTCCAGGTGTCTGGGTTCAGGGATTTGAGAAGCTGTTCCACAGTATCAAAGGCAGATATGGTGTGGTCCAAATCATCCAGTGTGAAAGGAACCTCAGTGACTGCCACTGGCCTCTGAGCAAAGGTCAAAGGGCAAACACAAAATTATTAATTTTGTTATTAATTTACACCTATTCTAACTTCACCATTGTTTACTCATCACACAATCACATACTGCATGTATCAGGGAATCACAGGTGGCAGAAACCTTGTTTAGAATCTGAGGGTCACTTTAATATTTCTTCCACTATTGTTTTCAGCATAAAACAAAATTATAACTCAACTTAAAAGGTTGCTAGAGAGCCAGTGGACAAGACATAATACTGTTTTGTGGTGTCTGGTTGTGGTGGTTACATTAAGTATTTTATCAGTAGTCTCTATAACATGTTTCTCGTGCAGAGGAAAAAATCATTTTCCTTTCCATTGTGAAATCCTTGACAGTGTTACATCATGTGCTGTGGTGGGAAGGTCAGCACCATTTCTTTGCAAGTCTTGAAAAGATATCCAAGCATATATAGAAGGACCTGGAGATTTCAACAGATAACCTTCACACTGGCACAAAGAAAGAAAGAAAGAATCATGAACATAAAGGTCACGGTCACTGTTGATCTTAGTGTACCAACTTAAGACTCCACTCACACCTAGTGCTTCCTTTTCCTCTTTCAGTAAATAAAAAACAGACTTTCCAGCAGATGTTAATGCTGATTTGGCTCTTGCTAAAGCTAAATTAATGAAAGCCTTTGTTTTTAAAATTTTGTAATCTTATAGGGCCATTAACTGAAACATAGTACTTTTGTTTAGTTTTGAGTTGACGTCACAGTTTTTTTTTTTTTTTTTTTTTTTTTTTACTGTGGTCTTCAAGTTAATTAACCTTTAAATTGCAGTCTTTACTTGCTATTGTACCACTACATACAAGTGTTAAGGGTGTTAAAGGGTCTTAAAGTTGGTTCTTAAATGACCACTGCTCTTCAGCTACTTATCTACACTAATGATGTGTGTGCCTGTGACATTAACGTCTAATCAGCAGTGACTTCCATCACGATCAAAGAACAAGGATAAGTGATAAAAAGATGTCAGAAGCTTATGAAGAAGACTTGGATTCATTAAAGCTAACATAGGACGTCTTGTACCTGTGAGATTTAGCATTTAGACACATCTATTGTAAGTAACTTAATTATAAGAATATAAAAATGCTAATTTAACGTCGCCACACTATAAAAATGTGTCCAGAGCTAATGTAAAATAAATGATGACATGACAGCTGAACAGAATTGTAATCAACTATGTCACTGAACCCCACCGCTCATATGCTGACACAAATGACATCTATTACATGTAAAAAATATTAGTCCAAGAAAACATGACATTTTATACCCTGAGCCTCATGTATAATAAATACAGTTAGGGCCTATGCATGAATAGGTGTGTGTTGCTCAATGCAAATGGACCATATGCAATAACTATTGATGTAGCCATTGTTCCTCTGTGTGAAAAAGAAAACGCATATCACATTCTCCTTGTTATAAACAGTGTGTTTCATCTACAAAAACGTAATAAAACAGCTTGGAATAAGGAACTATTTTTTTTATGTCAGTATTATGTTGTTTTCCTAACCTCCTATTTCTTTTCATAGTCCACTTTAAAACGTTCTTATTTCCTATATTTAGTGGTTAATGTGTTACTAAAAAAGACACAAAGACGAAATATTTCTAATTATGAAGGTGGGCAAGCATGTCTATGTAATTTTTTTTTTTTAATTTTAACAACTCACAGTGTGTGTGTGTGTGTGTGTGTGTGTGTGTGTGTGTGTGAACATGACTCACCGACATGGGCACAGTGACAGCCTCCCAGTTGGTGTTGGAAGCAGGTAGAGGAGTTTCATACTGCAGAAATAATCAATCAATTCATCATTTCAGTATACGTAAGGGATAAGGAGCCGCAGCGAAGGAAAGAAAAGAAAAGATGAATTCTTTTTCATGTTGGTGCCTCATTGCCTTATAGAAAGCAAGAAACTTTGACCTAGATTAGTGACTGACCACCAGATGATATATGGAGCAAATTAACGATGATGACTGAATTGTCAGGCGCCTTTAAGCTGGTCAGTGTGCAGGTATCCAGGTCACTTGAGGTCACTAGGAGCACCGTAAAGTGCCTTGACATGACTTCTGTTGTGATTCGGCACTATACAAATAAAACTGAATAAAATTGAATTGCATTCTCCTCCGCTCTGCACCTCAGCCTCCTGGAGGATTTCTGGTGGATTTCAGGTCTCTGTCCTGGGAGCAGGCCTGTGTTTTGCAGGGTTAATGACCAGTTGCTAACCGCAGGGTGGCTGTTGTCATGCGTTAAAAAAAAAAAAAAAAAAAAATGCTGTATCCTTGGTAACATGTGCTGCCAGACACAGTTATGAAAAGTGCTCACACAAACACAGGAAACCAGAAAGATCCCAGTGAATCCATTTCTTATCATCACAGCACAAAACGCGACAGCCGACAAAAGAAACACAACAGAATCGAGGGGAGCTGCTGTAACTGGCTGCCACCCAGCAGGCACCGGGTCGCACTCATCCACGTAAACACACAGGGCCAAACCAGCTGTGAATGAAGTCAGAGGGTTTCCTTTAAGAGCGTGTGCATGTTTGCGAACAAGTAAATGCGTGTTTACACATTCCTAGTCTCGTTTCCTTTTAAGGTTAAATGCACATCTGGGCCACTTACAGTAATAAGGTAGAAAAGAAAAAGCTTAGCACAAAGAACACGTAAACAGTTTAGTCACCTGGCAGATACATTTCCCCTAATATGTTTATATATGAGCTCTTGTTGGATGGAATATTGATATATAATTTATATACACAATTTTACATAATTGAATCATTGTTGAATTTATTTGTAATAACAATAATAATTATGTTATTACTTATATTAATAGGAACAAAAGGTTCATATCAACTAATCTAATTTACTACAATTATAAGACAAAACTATTTATTGCATAGATATTCTTCTTGAATACTTCTAAGGAGGATACTTCAATTAAAACATTTTATTGTTTAGCCAAAGTAAATCCAATCAAGGAGTTTGTGTTTTTCCCAGGTCTGTGTGGAGTTGTAGGAGCTAGCAGCAGGTTAGCTAAACCTGTGATCTCTCATTTGGTCAAAGCTAACTTTAAGCTTATGTTTTATCTTTGCACATTTTATTCAGATTGTTAATGATGAGATCTGACACACGTGCTTGATCGAGCAGCTGGTATTTCCTGGTTTCTGCAGCAGTGCATATGAATGCATCTTGAGCAGTGTAGTCACAGAAGAAACATTGAAGGGGGTTATTTTAATCAATCTTTTGCCAGAATGAAGGGCTGCACCTTTACAATGTGGTTTTGGGGTTAATGTTAGACTTAGAGTTAGACTAGTGTTGGGGCGAGGGCTGCAGGCTTTTAGTTCTGAAGGTTGAGGTTAAGATGGAGGAGATATGGACTGCAGTGTTTCTATGTGTTCTACTCATTTACACACGGAACCGAATGGTCACACAACAACTGTCGCGTCACAAAGTCGTCACTCACACAGTTGACTGCCAGTTCACTTCCCCGACCACACAGAGCGAGCACAGACCACCCCAGTGACTTTCTTCAGAGGTGAGATCGCAAAGACAGCTAACGAACTTCCAAAGCTCATAGAATAGATATTTTCTTCTTTGATTTCTGAAGCTAAAAGTCATAGTTAAGGCAATATTCCTATGTAGCTTCAGTTGTCATGTGATTAATGCTGTTAATGCTGCCATGTCTGCTCGACAACACTCATCCAGACTTCAATCTCATCCCATATCTCCATTGACGCCTTGTAAATGTAAATTGATTGGCTAGTAGCAGACTATTTCTCTTACTCTAGCCTAATTAATATACAACAGACACAAGCTGGGGATGCAGACCTGCACCACACTTTTTTGTTGCTTCACTTCATCATAGTTATTGGTAACATAAGCAAGGAGCGGTGTGTTAGCTAGATATAGGATTACTGAATTGATTCAAAAGGCACCACCTCATGCCTATGTGATAACCATCATCTACCCTTGCAGTAACAGTGATCACACAAATGTCATGAACTTTTCATTACATGTGAATCAGACTGTCACCACTGATGAATTCTGGGATCTCAGGTCATCAGGTCCACTCCTGGAGCTCTGCTCACTGGTGGTGAGGAAACACATTCGTACACTGCCAAACTAAAAAAAAAAGTCACACACTCTAATATTTCATTGGACCACCTTTAGCTTTGATTACAGCACACATTCCTCGAAGATGATAGTTCCTTACTATCCCTGCAGTTTTTAATAATGCTTTGGACAGTTCTTAACCTAGTTTTAATAGTTTCAATCTCCTTAGATGTTTTGTTTGCTTGATTCGTGCTAATTAATTTGACCCCATCTTTTGCACGACCACAGGATGTGTCTTCAGACATGGATGTTTAAAAAATGAGAAGCTACTCACTGCATCAGTTAGGGTTAAATAAATTGTTGGCAGCTGAAAAATAATCATCCACGCAGTAATTATCCAGTGGGAGGCTCTTACCTATTTGCTTAGTTAAATCCAGGTGGTGACTTTTTTTTTTTTTAGGGGTGGGCAGTGTATTTACAGTAGCACTGTAGTTGTGAGGACACCAGGGAGCTGCCCTTTTCAACCTCTATTTTGTTCAGCTGGACACTAGAGCAGCTGAGGCAGAAGTGTGTGGTAAATCTATCTGTGCTGACTTTTACCCTACATGATAAATATATCTCTCTTTAAGCCAGATGAGGTTTCAGTTGTTGATAAATCACACATAACGCACTTATCTTTGTTTAAGCTTAAAAAAAGATGATTCTAATGTAGAAATGTAACTTTTCTCAGAGATTACTGTGCTGCTTCTGGTCTTAAGCAGTACATTTATTTTTTGACTTAGCTATTATTCATATTAGTCATGTTATTAATATGACATGACATAATACAGTTTAGTAATAGACAAACACAAAAACTAACAAACAAAAAACCTATAACGCATGTAAAGCTATGAAATATCGGCAAGAAAAACAAGTTTCCTGTTCTCGGTAAATATAATAAGGCTGTTTTGTGCACTCATAGACCTATATTTATGAAGGCATTGCTCTTAAAATGTTTATCTTATGTAAGTGAAAGTGCTCATTACTTTATGTATGTTGGCACTGCAGAGGACTAATCACACCAGCTGAAAACTAGATTGTAAAAGGATCAAAGAATGCGAATTTTAGAGAAAACAATGATACAAGTAACGAGTAATGCCTCTGTCTGACTGTAGATGGTGGGCTTTAGAGGGGAGTGGTGGTGGTCTTGAATTCCTAAGACTCTGATCATGTATGTGTAAGCCCCACTCCATTACAGTAAGTAGTGGGGTTTTTCATCATCATCATCATCAACCTCAGCTCATAAGTCCTGATACTGAAGTTTAACGAGAGAGGGGCTGATTTCAGTGCAGTTTTAGTTTACATCATCAGAGAGTATAGATCATATAGGACGATATCCCCACAGCTGCTAACGTCATTCACACATGGGAAAAAGTAAACATTTCTTTTACTTATAAAGACATTTTAACATTTGGCTAGAATGTACCTGAACTGACTCACTAAAACTTACTTAAAGTAGTTAATTCTAAGGAAAAACAACACAATCAACGTAGCAGCATGATGTGCCTCTTAACACGCAGCCATACTGTAAAAGCTCATTATTGGCAGCAGCACCTTTTTTCTATATGTCACAATTTGTCCTCTTATCCTTATCTTTGGTGACTGGTAGTGAGTGTGTTTGAGACTAAATGTAATTAGCATCTGGTCTGATTCGGGTTCTGGTTACTTGGTAAACAGAGAATTTGGGATTAGAGTTCAGATTGATCTGGAGAAAGTGAAGGTAGAGGTAAAACCCGCACATCTCAAACATGGCAGGACATTTGTAGTAAAACTGTGTTTAATTTAGGTTTTATTCATGCTTTCAGTTAACCTCATTCCACTCCATAGCTTGCTACCTCACAGCTGCTCCCCTTGCGCCTTCCCTCTCTTGCTCTGCCTCTCTCAGTTCAGGTTGTTTTAGTCATTAGCTGACATGCCGATACCATCTCAGACACCTGTTCTCTCCTTCCAATGCTGCTTCTTCTCGTTCTCTCTCTCTGCTTCTTTCTGCCTCTCACTTCCTCCTTACCTCTCCCTGCCTCTCGTCCTCCTCCCTCTTATCTGCTTGACAGGTCTGGAGAGAACAAATTAGACCTGCTAAATTAAGCCACACACACAGGCCAGGTCTAGCTGAAGGGAAGTGTGTGTGTGTGTGTGTGTAGGATGTAAAGGCACAAACACTAAAACATAGGTAAAAGTGATCAAATAACGTAGGCCTTCAGAGTTAGATCGTTTTAAATGTACAGATTTGTGATTACTGTGCGACGTGACAGGGGAAGGAATAAGTAAAGGTAAAGGAAGAGGAAGACAGAGAAAAGCAAGTGTCTGAGACAGATAAGGGATTTATTTTTTGGGCTAAAAGTAACTTGCTAAAGCCAAGAACTACGTCACATTTTAGGGATTTTCTACTTAGTTGGCCTGAACATGGTGATGCTGCTCTTTAGTATTTTAGTTTGGGTAGTTACTGGTTCATCTTGTTCAAACACACAGGTTGCTCTGTTGCCCTTACACTCTGACTCATTTGCCAGTTGCCATAGCAACCTATGACACATGTATTTGTTGGGGTGTGGGGCTTTGAGGTCATCTGCTTTTCTGCCATCATCTTGATTTAATTAGCATTTAGGAGTGACGCCGATTCAATCAGGATGTCTGGACATACAAAAGAAAAAAAAAAAAAATCTGTACGATATGTTATGGGGATTTTTATCTTTTTATTTGATGTTTTGCGTAGCTCTAAATTCCTTGCGCATTACATCACATGCACCTAACATGTATCATGTAGCCCAAGGTAATTCTCAAATCCTGAATATTTGTATGTGGCTAAAGTATGTGAACATCTAGGACAGGGTTCTGCAACCTTTATTATTTGAAGATACCACAACCTATACTAAGATTACCTTATCAAGATTACTAATATAGTGACATACTCTAGTAATATACTAGTGTATATTATTATGGAACACACTACACTAACTATACATCACTGCTGTGTGTAACAATACACACCCTTCCTCTCTCAATATGGAGAAAAGTGCAGCCTGTCAATGTCAGGAGGTAAGACGTAGTTCAGGTGCACTTCAGCCCAGTTTAAGCCCTGGTCATGTCCATCATGACATGCCGGTCTACAGCCAGTTGAGATCTTCCAGTCTGAATAACTATCTGACTTTCTTATGGAGCGGCGCTTTTTAGTTAAAATTGTAGTAAGAATTAGCACAAGTGTTTTCACAGGAGCTTGAATATCACAATTACAAGGAACTTAAAGTACTGCCTGCGACCACAGCATGCCTCTCTCTCTTTCTTCCTGTCTCTCATTGTTTCTGTCTTGGCCTTTACTCCATTCTTGCCACATTCTTTTTCCCTGATAATAAGCGATGCCAACAGTTCAACCCTGAATGTGATGCTGTCTCTTTCACTCTCGCCTCCTCTCATAAAAGAGAAAGCCAGGGAACATCTTTAAATGTCTCGCTGTCTCCACAGCTCTTTCCCTCTCTCTTTCCCCTTTCCCGTCTGATTATAGGGCGGGAGAATGTCTTTAAATCAGAGTCCCGAGTCTTCTTTCCTCTTCCTGACAGAATGACAAAGCTAATCTCCTTATCCGTTCGTTTGACAGCCTTTAAGAGAACACATTTCACCCTCCCTCCCTCCTGCCCTCCTTCCTTGATCCCTCCATCTCTCTACTGTCTTTCTACCTTCCTCCTTCCTCGTATCTACAGTACTGTATTTATCTCCGCATCATCTGTCGCCTTTATTGTCAGGTTGAGGTATAAGAGGGAGAGCAGCATTTTACCTGGAGCACTGCTGCGGCACTAGACTGAACCAGATGTGACAAAAAAACTTTAAGCCATATCCCAAAAACAGCCCATGATTCATTGTCAGCTGTGTGTGTGTGTGTGTGTGCACATATTTACTTCCTTTATTACTGTTTTGAGGACGTTTTGGTCTTGTTAGGACATATTAGCCAGTGATGAGCAGGTCTTAAGGCTAAAGTTAGAATAGGGTTTATGTTAGGGTTAGGGTAGGGGATTGGGGGAATGCAATATGTCAGTGAGTGTCCTCACAAGTATAGTGAGACATGACTGCGAGTGTGTTTCTCACCAGAAGCGAGTAGTAGAGTTTGAATCCCGGCTTTGCAACGAAGTAATCATCAGACTTGAAGGTGACTCTGAGCATGTTAGCTTTGGAGTTGAGACTGGGAGGGGCTTTCTGCCCGCACCAGCGACCCCAAATTATAGTGCTGGTCTCGGATTGGTCCTCCACTTCAACAAAGTCATACCTGGAGTGAGACGGAGGGAGAACGAGAGAATGAATACATGTGTTTGTGTGTCTGTCCACACTACACACTGATTTAACGGTAGTCCAGTAGCTATTTCAGTCTTGAACAAACTCATCAGACATCAAACCTACAGAAAACATTGACTTTGCTAAAACTGTAGCACTGGCATTATAAATAAGATTTGGAATTGAGAGTGATTTTCCTTTAAGGAAATACTTTTGCCTATTTATGAGAGGCCTTTAGAATAGGTTAAGGGTCTTATGACAGGCTTTTGTGCTCAATCCTGTGTTGAGACGAATGTTTCCTGCCAAAGTACTTGACAACAAGACTTTTTGAGAAAGGGTTTTCTAGCAATCAGTGCCCGAGTCAATTTGTTAACCCATTAATCAGACATGCACAGAAAGACACACACAGTCAGTGTAACAAACACGATTCAATAAACTGGGCAAAGCTTGTTTCTCCGTCTTCCTGTCTTTTTCAACCTCTCCTCCCCCTCTTCTCCCCATCTCGCTTCCCCTTGTCTTTTCAGCAAAGTGCTTACAAAGACGGCTGAGTTGCATATGGGGATTAAAGAGTCTATTTTCTCCCCTCAACCCTCAAGGACGTCTTATGTTTCCTGCCAAGGCAACAAACTTTTAGTTATCCATTTCTTTCACAGTGATTCCACTCCCTTACTGCTTTTTATAAGCATTTATCCCACATCTTTTCAATCACATTGCACATGTGCATTATCAAACCATCCTGAAACGTATTTTACTGTTGCTATTGTCCTTTCATCTGGAGTTTTTGGCTCAGTAAACTTTTCCTCCTCTGTTTGCCACTCCGAATCATCATCTCTGTCACTCTTTCTCTCACTGTCTGGTTTTGGTACTTTAATCAAAGTTTCTTTCATCTGTCTTTTCTCCTTTATAGACTCTTGTAATTCATCAGCACTTTCTTCTCTTTGTAAACCTACCTCCAATTTACACTTCTTTCCTCCTGTATTACCTATTTACTGGCTTCAGTGTCTGCTCTCTCTCATCCTTTTCCTTCCCTCTGTTATTTTCATGTCTTGTGTTTTACCTGCACACTCCATTCTCAGCCTCCTCCAGGCCGAAGTGTCCGTCAAACTCCAGGTGAATGTGGCTCCCAGGCAGCGACAGCAGTTTCCATGACAACAGCAGGTTGCGAGGGTAAGCGTTGGGGTAGCGTGGGCTGTGGATGACTCCGCCCACGGCCGTTACCGTGATGTTTTCCTCTTTGCAGTACAAGTCTGTGGTGAGGCGATTGCTGTCTGTTAGTGGTTACAACTAATCAGTTAGTTAGTCCAGTTGTAAATAAACACAAGCAAAGCAGCTGGTTCACAGAGGCATGGACAAAAAATGCAAATCTACATGCAAAACCAAGCAAACTCTTATAGATTTTGGCACAGAAACACATACAAGAAGCAAAAAAACATAAACAGACAAATAATACAAATGCAAGTGTGACATTTCATTCTAATGATCGCTTGACCTCAGCAAAGACAAGTACATGAATACCTGTATTTTCTGCACAGCCTAATACTAACTTAATTTCTCAGTACTCAGAAAATGATATCTCTCTCATATCTGTCCCTTCAGTCTAAACATAATGCTTTTAAACTTTGTTTTTGGATGTTGGATGGTTAATTAGCGGAGATTATAAGAACATAATTTATTATGTTAAACTACAGTAACATCTTCATAGTTAGCATATAACCATGAGACTGGCATCTGATACTAATATTTGTTGTTTACCTAACAATGCAAAACTGCCTGAGATGACATTTAACATTAACAATACACCTTGGTATTCTCTTATATGTCTTAAATTAGTTTTATCCCCATTACTGTGACCAAGATACAGCAAAGTAGGATATTAGTAAGATATTTTTCTGGTTGAAAATAGTTTTTTAGTGATCTTTCATGGACAGACTATCTCATAGTGACACTGTTTCCAAATTCTAAATGCAGATTCATGGTGTTTTGGCTGACATACTTTCTATTCTTAACAACCTAATACAAAGATAGAAATCACAAGAGTCCAATGTTAAATACAATACAAGTGTACAGTAAATAACAGTTTCTTAACAGCAGATAACAGCAGAAATGCTGCTGTCTGCTTTAGTAGTTTGCCACAAACACACACACACACACACACACACACACACACACACACACACGCACACACTCACACTTAAAGTGTGTGTAAATCACAAAATTCATAACTTGAAAACTTAGACCTACTGAACCTATCTAACATCTGGAAATTGAAAATGAAAAAGATATAAATATAATATAAACATACGATATAAAAATACTGGTTATTATTGGTTGTCAGGTCTTTGATGCATTAGGATATTAACTTACTGAAATACTGACTTAAACTATAATGACAATTTCACTTTCCAAAGTTGCGTTTAAAGAAAAATAATTGCTCATCAGTGCTGATGAATGTCATAATCACGCCCAGTGAATGTTTAATCCTAGTTAATTAATCAGAAAACTAATTTTTATATTATAAACTCATTTTATATAACAAGACTCCTTAATTGTCCTCACCACGTTACTGCTGACTTCCTGAACATTGGAAAAGATTTCCTTGCTGACACACACACACACACACACACACACACACATAAGGTGAGGCTGTGTGCTGAAGTAGGCTGACGAGGCTGTATTTTCTGAGGGGTGTGTGTTTTTTGCAAGAGAGCTGCATAATAAAGGCACTACAGCCTGGACCCCAGGGAGATGATGATGAAGCGTTGGCCTTCTCCTCCACCTCTTCACTGCAAACTTCCCTTAATTCCCTATCTTGTTTCATCCTGTCTTTCCTTCTCTTGCTGTCTTTACGTTTCTCTTTGTTGCTTCACTCAGTGGTTCTGTCTCATCTGTCATTCCTCATTCTTTGGCAGACTCGCAGTCAGATAGTTCTGGATTCAGCAATTGACACTGTGTGCATTCATTTGTGTGTGTGTGTGTGAAAGACTACGTGCTTCTAGTTGGAAACATTTATGCACCTGGGAATGTGTGTGCATTTGTGAGTGTGTGTTTCTGTGAAGGTGCAGTTTGTTTGTAATGACGTTCTTCCACTAGAAGCCTGACTGTGTAGGTCCACTGACTCATGACTGTCAGCTCCCTTCACCGCCGAGGTCTCTTAGGAACAAACCATTAAGTGTCTGTGTTTGCATCTGCATGACTATTGGTATTTGTGTATCTTAACAGGAAAATTTGTTTTATATGCGACAGTTACAGTATTGTATGCAACATGCTTTATTATATTGCATAGCATGATTATTTCATGCACATTTCAATTTTGTCAATTTTAAAATACATTTACAACACAGTAAAATGTACAAAACGTGTGTATTTATCAGATTTGAGAGATTTTTCTCTGCTCTTGTCTAAAAAAATCACATATACAATGAATAGGTAGCTGCCGAAACAGGAAAGCACTGATTAAATAATCTCCCACACATGCTGATCTATATAATGTGGTCACGTGAGCTAAATTGTTTCTGCCCATTACAAGGTAATTTAGAGATAATTTAGTTTAGGAACAGGGGACAGGTCATGAAGGTAAAGACTGATGGGTTTAGATGAAAAATCGGATGGAAATGTACCACCATGTTTTTTGTTTTTTGAGATTCTGTATTGATCTGGGCTTTTATTTTATTATTTTTATTTTATTTACAAGAAACGTGTGCATAGGCAAGGTACATGACAGCCTTAGTCTTATTATGTGAATTAAGTTCATTTTGTGAGGAGGCTGTTTTGTGAGTTGATTTTTTTAGCATTAGTACTTCTTCTAACATGTCACTTAACAAAAACATGTAGTTGCCAGATGGTCTATCTAGGTGGTGTGTGGTTAAACAATACATGCGATGCATGGATGTGTCTCAGAAGTGTGTTTTCTACCTCGGTGCTGTGTGATTTCTACAAACCTGTCTACTGTGTTCCCCTGGCAGTGGACAGAGACGCTGCCAGTGATTTCTTTCCTGACAGTCGAACAGTTCTTGTGAAAGCCAGCACTGCCTTAGCAGCCAACCACCGAACCTCTTCACTCATCAGATGTCTCTGTTTGCTTTGGTTTGATCCAAACTCTACTCTTTCTCTTTAAACATGGTCATATGTCTTTTAGAGTTTTTCATGGACACAGAAAAACTCACATGTCACATGTATGAGATACCCACCCAGTATCTCTCTCTCTCACATTTGTTTGCCATGGTGAACCATGGATAGGCAGATTTTTTTTAATATAGGGCTATGATAAGTTATATAAAAAATAATAATCTGTCTAAAAGACCTTGTTTTTAAGGTCTTAAAAACAGCTGCGTGTGTGAATACATACTGCAACATGAATTAACATTAATGTGATGTGTGACAGAGGAGATTGTGCTAGAGACAGAAAGCATTAAGAAGGTATGAGATAATAAAATGAGTAAAATATGCTAATATCTTCACTATGTTCCTTAGTCACACCATTGACCTTCTTATAAATCATGCATTGATGTCAGTGACACTATTGCAAATTAATGCAAATGATACAATGATAAGAAAAGAAATCCAGTGCAGGAAACGAATGATTCTAAGAAACATTAGCACATATACTGGAGGCCCAGTGGGACATGGGAGGTTGTCCAGAAACACTAGGATGGTAACAAAGTTTTCTTTTTATGTTTAGCTATTTTTAAAGGACTTGGAAGTGGTGACTTAGTGTTGATGGTTATGAATGTGATTTGGTTGAGACGATGGGTCAGACCTACAGAAGCCGGGCTGGGTCAGTGCCAATCTGGCTCAGTCAATGCTGATAGTCATAAAGAAAATGTGACGCGTTAAGATTCCAGTATTCCAGCCAGTCGTTCTCATATAGATTTCTTTCATGTTTGATATTTACGACTGACATTAGTGATCATCGAGCTGAAGTTAGCTTCACAAAGTTCACTGTAAAGGTACATGCTGCTAGTTTGCATCCATGTTTAACCTCATTTGAGATGAACAACATTAGGTATTTTGCAACACAAGATCGTGATCAGTAACTTTCATTGCCAAAGCCACAAACCATTAGTGTTAATAAACCAGTCACATAACATTTATCTCTTTCAAACTTGTCAGAAACTTACTCTTCTGTAATCTCAGGAAATAAGATATTGTTAGTAGTGCTGATGATATCACTGACAGTCTGACTCACACTCGTCTGACACTGGCAATTAAGATTTCAGAATATTGGTCTGACACTTAGCTAACCGTGACAGTGGTGCTACTTGACTGTGTGTGTGTGTGTGTGTGTGTGTGTGTGTGTGGTCTATCAAAGTGAGTTTGTTGACGTGTGGTTCAAAGAAAAAGTTTTCAATTGTATGTGTGTATCTGCATGGATGCAGATCTGCCAGTATGTATGTGGGTAAATTCTCACTAATTAAACTTGGCTCTCCCACCTCCAGTGCAAGGGTGTAATGTTCTTGGTGGCTCTGAGATCTATTTCTGATCCAAGTGCCAATCACGCTCTAATCACCCAGCTAACAGTATGCAACAGAAAAGCTCTGTTTAGAAAGTACTGAAGTCACGAGAAAAGATCTGACGATGGAGACGAGATATTAAACTTCTTATTTCACTCATAATTAAAAGCTGATTTTGGTGAAGTCACAGGTGTGCAAACATTCACCTGATATTAAATGTCACGCCTTTTTAATGCAAGCGCATCCCCCGTGCAAACCAAACTCTATTTTTTTGAGTGACAGTTTTCATATGAGACACTCTCATACTCAGAGACACAGTCCCAGAGGACATTACCTATAACAGGCAACCAAATTTCCTACATCTGCCAAGCCCTGTCTAACATATCCTGTCTGACTTTCATCTTCTAAAAATGAATTCGCATAAGCCCCAACACAAGCTAACAGGTCACACATAAAGCATTCACTTTTCAGCTGCGAAACACTCCCCAGAGAAAATCACTTTTGCTGTTCTCATTCTTGGTGCCAGTTTCTATCTGAAATGTTGAACTGGTTTAAACTGTTGTGATTTGGGATGTGACTACTATGCAAGATTAAAAAATGTATCTTAAAACTAATTAATTGCACTATTTTTAAAAAACAACCAGCATCTGGCTAGCTTAGCACAGTGACTGGAAGGGGGGGGGGGGCACCCAACTCGTCTCTGTCAAACATCACTGAGCTTGTGAGGGAATTAGTGGTCCAGTATTATATATATATAGCAATAATCTTGATAATAAAAAAGCAAACTTACTGTCGATTACAGATGTGTTTGCTGACATTCCCAGTTATCAGCTGAATTGTTTATTCATCTGTGTTTGGCAACATAGAGCAAAAACATTGCCCATTAGCAGCAAAACGGCTGCTAAACACTGTGCGAATGTGTGGGAGTGTGTAGGTATGTGTGTGTTTGTCTCATCCGTTGTGTATGTGTGCGCAGTGGGTTTGCATGTGTGCATCGGTTCGTTGTTGTACCGTATATATGGGTCCGTGTGCATGTGTGTGTGCGCTGGCTGTTGATGCGGGAAGCTGCACCCTCAGAGTATTTCCACCCATGAGAAAAGCACTACAGCTTTTTTTTTTTTCATCTAGTTAAATGTTCAAGCTCAAGGCCTGTCTGTGTGTGTGTGTCTGTGTGTGTGTGTGTGTCTGTGTGTGTGTGTGTGTGTCTGTGTGTGTGTGTGTGTGTGTGTGTGTGTGTGTGTGTGTGTGTGTGTCTATGCATCAGTGTGCTGCTTATCAAAGCCTGTGCCGACTCAACTGTTTTGCCACTCTCATGACAAATCAGCTTTAAATATTCTCCCTTGTTTCTCAGTCACACCCACACAGGAATAGAGGCATGAAAATGACAAACACACACACACGCGCATCCTGAGGGGGGAGAGCTGCACGCCGAGGGGGTTTCAGCTATGGTCAGCATTGGCTCTTGCCCTGCATCTATCCTACTTTGGTGTTTTGTCTGTTTTAATGTGGTTTTATTTCGCCAGCAAGCATGTATAAAATACCGTTGTAAATAGCACTTAGCGTTTATGAACTCCACCCCATACAGCAATCTGCATCTGTTTACACCAGTGAAAATGGACTGAAATTGATATAAAACACCAAACAGTGGGGAAAAGGAGACAAAGCATGACCTTTTTGACCTTAGATAAAGACGTGGAGGGAGTGAAAGAGAGTCCTTTTATGATTCAGTCTAATTAATGAACAATTTTTAGCCACATATATGGATCAGCCACAACATAGAGACAGTTACATACATGCTTAGGCAGCTGCTGAGAACGTGCTGGATACGGTGCTGCCACTTAATATATCATCATATTTCATATGTCCTTAAAATAAAAATAAAAATTACTTTAATTTTAATATGTATTTTTCTATAACCTATTCTATCCTGTTCTGACAATTATCTACTGTAACTTCTCTAACTGTGCGAGATAATAAGATTAGACTTGAAACATCTTGGTTGCCTGGTAACATGATCAGAACGAACTTTAAAGTTCTGGAGGAAATTCGCAGCTGCTATAAAATACTGTTGTCACTTCAGTTACCAGACTGTATACAGTAGGTACAGATGACTCACCCACTGCCTGAAATGCTCCACAACACTGCCATGCATATATTTAACTTCCCACATGCAAACAGCTCACAAGCAAATTAAACCGTGTACAGTATGTACAGTATCAACGCGTCCTCATCGTTAGATAGCAATGCTTGTAAAGCACTAATTGGTGCCATGGGGATAGGGGGGACCTGTCGTCACGAAAACAATCATAAGGTTTGGTTTAGTGTAGGCACTGGCAAATGAGTTGATCTAAGGTTAAGCACCAAAAATTCTGGATTAGGTTAATTAAAAATGACATGTTCACCCGTCCAACTGTCCCATCCAATGCAAACCTTTGGTAATATACTCTAAAATAATATAATGCAGTAATATACTACATCATTGTTCTGCAATACATATTAACAATCATGAGTTGTTATTGTAGTTGCTTGACGCCCCTGTACGTCAAACAGCGTACAGGTGTCAGTACGACACGCTAAAGGACTTGACAAAGTGTCATTATCTGACATTGTGGGAGTGAGAATGAGCGGCTTATACTGCAGCTACATTAATTGACTGCTTTTTATTATATGACGAGGTGTTTCTGGTGTTTTGCCCCCTCTCATTTTGGTAAATAATATAATGCACTCCAGTACAACCTCACCACCCACTACTCATAGTGTAATGATAACAAAAGTAGAATTCACAGCAGAGCTGCTGGACTGCATTACATCAGATTGTACAGGTGTACCTAATAAAGTGCACTGTGAGTCTATATAGTAGCATGCACACATCTTCCTCTCTCGCTTTCTTTTTCTCTCTCGCACTAAATCTGCAGCATGAATCAATCTATAGTCCTGCCTTTCATTCTCTATCCTTCTCTACTTTTGGATTTCTTGCCTTTCCTCCTCCTCATCTTCGGGACAGTAATAATAAAAGTTCATCGTGACCTAGCGCTTGTCCCTGTAACCCCCTGCCTGGGTACAATTTTAGTACAATTCAAAACTCCATAGGGTGTTTGGCTCTCTCCATTCTCCACTCATAGCGGGGGTTACACCCTGTGTGTGTGTGTTTGTGTGTGGGTGGATGTTTTCAGTGTGAGAGTGTCAGCATGTTAGAGGTTGCATGAGCAAGCACATGTGCGTGCTCTGTAAGCACATACCTATGTTTCATAAATTGGCCGATTTTGTGTGAGGGCAATTATGCGTATGTCTGTATGTGTAGATGTGTCTGCGTGGTGGTTCCTTTGAAGCCAAGACAAAGGCATGTCCTGTGACACATAGCAAGGGGGTTAGACAAACATTCACAGACATCAGCAGAACACTGTTTACTGAGCTCACTCTGTCTCTTGAATAAGGCTGCACACAAGTCAGAGTGGCGATGACAGAGAAGAGAGAGGGGAAGTAAGACGGCACGAAGACATAAATCCACGAAAGACAAAATAAAAGTACAGATAGGTTCTGCAGAGATGAAGGACAGTGGGATAAATGAGAGAGAAAGAGGATGAGACTGTGACTGAAGTGAACGAGAGAAGAAGAGAGAGTAGTAGCAGTGGGGAAACTGATGAGGAACGAGGCCCCAAGAAACGTCAACACAGCAAACACAGCATAGGCCACACCAAAGAGCATGTCTAAATTAGACTTATAAATAAGCAAACATACTAACTGCTTTGCGTGTGTCTGCGAAGTTATGCGTGTGTTCGCATAAGTGTGTCACTGGCTTTGTTGTGAAGTGTCCCCGATTTGAGCAAACTCATCACCATCTCGCTTTTGTCATCAAAGGCAAAAACGAAGAAGAGACACCACTGGAACACGGTGCACTCGAATGGGTTTTTTCTTTGGTACTGCAGCTTTTTAGATGGTCCTTACATCTTTGCCAGCGAGTCTGAATGGTCCTTTTGGGCCTTTGATTAGCATTAGCATCCACTTAGCTTTTGCAAGTGCCTCTCAGGCATCTATGACTTCACACATTTACATTTAGTCATTTAGCTAAATCCTAAGCGCCTTACAGTGCACAGGGAAACTTACAAGGCAAAGGCAGGGTGAGCACCTGTTGATGGGGACAAATTAGCCTAATGGATGGAAAGACAAGCGGCACTCTTCCTACTAGGGTGGAAAATTGTCATTTGAAAAGTTGAAAACACAATTTTTTAAATTAATTCTTATACCTTTCAATACATTTATAAGTAACCCTGAATATTCACTCAAGTATGTCTCAAAGATGTCATGTGTTGTAGACGACACTTATAACCAGTCATGCAGTCTTCCTCCCAGTCAGAAGTCCAGTTGCCATGACGCAACTTCCAGATAACTTCTGGATGACTAAGGATCTTCACTGACACCTTTTGACTTGTTTCTACAGGCTAATCAGACTGAGCTAACATCTCTACTTTCTCCTTGTCGGTCCACTTAGTATGCTCCCGTCCTCTGCTGTGATGTGTTCCTCTTTAACACCTTGGCTAAGCTCACTAAATAATGCATAGGGGACCAATCCTTGCTGAGTCAGCACTGAGGACAGGTCAGTGGAGACACTAGCTGAATAGCTAGTGCAGATACGAGAATGCTCTACGTAGACTCAAGTACACATATATATTCATGGACGCATGCACAGACTGAGACACCTAAACTGAAAACAAACAAACAAACAAAAAAACACATGTACACATGCACATACTGTATAGACAGAGAGAAATAAAGAGAGGGAGAGAGAGCCTCAGGCACATAGAAACCTATAAAAATAGCATCCAGCTCACAGAAATGATAATGAAATGCATAATCAATGCACAGTAAAACATATTTCTTGGTCAACTCATTGCCCTTTATAACAATGCATTATGCCACAATAATTAGGTGCCATAGATCCTACTGTATATCAGCCAAGTCACTTCTATTCTGCTTTACTAAACAGTCCAAATAAACAAAACAGTAGAAGAGAGGTGATCACACTGTGTGTACACTTTGTATTTTGACTCAGAAATGATATGAAGTACGAGTACTTCCTTTAGATTTTTTATATTCAACATCTATTCTAGTGATACTGAGTTAAGCATTATAAAAGCTGCATTTACATAATAATTACAATAACACATAAAAACACAGCAGCCTAGCAAGATATACAAACAATCACCCAGTCTAAGAGATATACACACATTTAGAGCTGGCCCTGACCAACGCAAGATCTTAGCTGGTTTTCCTTGCATCGCAACCCATTCCACCACTAATCACTGTGTTCACACCCTTACATTCACACTTCCCTCCACATACACAACTACATATCAGTGTTGCAAACAAGGAAGGATAGAGGATGATCAAAGGACAGCGTCTGACTAAAAGCTGCATCTTGCTAAATGACGAGGGTGGAAAAACAAATTCCTAGAAAAATGCGAGAAACGAAAGGGGGAGACAAAAAGAGAAGCACGGGAAGGAGTGTGTGATGGGACAGAAATCCATGGCTGCAAGAAGGAGAGAAAGTAGGTGGGTGTGAGAAGCCGGCTCAAGTTGTAACAACAGATTGTGAGGAGGGTTTGAAGGAGGGGCAGGATAGAGAGAAGCAAAGGATGAGGGATGAGAGGGGATAGTCCCTTTGTAACCTCCTACGCTGTGATGCAGTTTACTTACCAACACTTCATCAGCAATATCCTCCCTGTGTGTGTGTGTGTGTGTGTGTGTGTGAGTCTGTACAGTATGTGTGGCTTTATGGAGAGTATTACTCGGCATAGGCATTATCTTCCATGGTTGTGCTTTGTTCAATATCATGTCTGCAACATTAAAAAGGTGGCTCATCATATACACAGCTTCTGCATTAGGGACTGAGTCTTTCTTATTCATGAGTGCCAAGGGATTCTTCAAATATTTGAAACGTCAGTCAATCAAACTAGAAAATGTCAGTGGTGCCGGCTTAGGCAAAATAACCAAAATGCATTTTTTAAATTATTTTTTTCAATTTGTAAAGTTGCTTCTGTGTGACTTTCTACTAAAAAGGCTAATGTGATAATGTGTGCAAGCTTGTGAGAGACTATGAAAGTGTGTGTATGTGTTCGTAAGGCTTGTTAAAGTAGCATTTGGCTCCTGCTGACAGCTACTGCAGTCTGAACAGCAGGGCTGACGAGGACAATCAATTAGGACCGCGTCATGTTCCCGCATACTGATGTACACGTAAATATCTGCATGGAATTAAACGTGCGTGTTGTATATATTTTATACAGTCAAGATTTAATCTCAAATCTCCATGATTATGCGAGTCAACATAAAAACTGCAAAAAACTGCAGTTGCTTGGCTCTGTCTGTGTGTGTGTGTGTGTACATATCCGTGAGTGTGTGCAAGTGTGCTTTAGCTAAGCCCCAGCTGGGGTAGCACGAGTTTATCAAATATCAGCCTTGATCCCTCTAAGGGCTGCTTGGACGCTGTTTCCTAGATGTATGTTTGTGTGCGTGTTTGCTCTGAGCGCCATGTGTGATGCTGAGCAGATGCTGATGTTTTGACAGCCTTCCTGCTCTAAGTCTGTCTGCCTCACATCAGCTGCGTGTCTGTGTGTGTGTGTGTGTGTGTCTGTGTGTGTGGTCAGAGTGCAGGGTTAAGCAGTGGTCTGACTGTCAGTGTGTATCTGACCTTCTATCTACCACTGGGATCACTTATCCTGCTGCAGGCTCCACAGTAGAACATAGCACCGCTCTCCTGTCATTATTTTCCCTTCTCCTTTTATTTCCTTTCTCTCTTGTGCTTCTTTTGCCTGCTAACTTTTCTCTCTGCCTCTCTCTCATTTTCCTCCTTTGATATGCCTCTAACAATGCCTTCTCCCATTTCTTCTTTGCACCATATCCATGTCCCCTACCCACATTCTCTCCCCCCCCGCCAATGCATTTGTATTCTCCGCTTCTCGCTCCATACTTGCATCTTTTCATTCCTCACTATCTGCTGCTCACATACCAACATTCTGAGTTAATGATAAAATGAAAACAGGAGAGGGGAGGCTAATGAAGACAAGAGGAGACAGAGGGAGAGAAAGAGAGAGAGAGAAAGAGAGAGAGAGAGAGAGAGAGAGAGAGACAGACCGTAGGAGAAATGCTGAGACGTGCAAATGGAGAATCAGAGAGACTGAGGGAAGTATGTGGAGAAATGCTGACAGTTGGAGAGGGAAAGATAAAAGTGTTTGACAGAGGAGGAAAAAATGAATCTTTTTCATTTGTGTCAGAGCACCATTGTCAGAGTAACAAAGACATAGCACTCACTGTGCACCAGAGGATTTGTCAAACTCCCTCTCTCAGACACACACACACACACACACACACAAAACACACAACATAAATACACAGAGTGTTTATCTCTTTCCTTCAGCAGGGGCGAATCTCCTGGGGTGAGAGCGGCTCCTGCTCTCATCTTTTTGCAATGTCACTTCTGACATTTGTCATGTTCTCGCCCTCACTTAACACTGGTAGCAGAAACATTTTTTTTTTTTTTTACGTATCAGTATCTTGTTCTTTACATTTTTAGCAGCTACTGAAAACCTCTGAAACATTTGATGGCTTTGTGTCTATTTCTTGAGAAAATATCCTATAAAAACAAACGGTATGTCACAGGGACCCACAAATAGCCCTTTACAGTCAATGTCCCATAACCTAGCTTATTACATGAAAATGCATGCAGTTGATCTTTGACCCTACCAGTGTAAACTAGACTCTAGGTTGGAGCTAGGACATATGAAGTTGTAGACGAATAGCAGCAGCACTACTGTGAATGCAATGAGTTTTCAGGTGAGTGATGCAGCGGCAGGGACGGCAGCAAAAAAGTGAACTCAGAATGCACTGTCCTACTGAAAAGGACTCGTTGACATTACGTTGCAGGTCTTAGGTGTGAGTACGGGAGAGTGGTCGTGTTGAATGCATCTGATATCTCCCAAACTTCATTATTATATCATTATTGTACTGGTCATAATGCAGTACAGTGAGTTCCATACAGGTAATTTGGCTTTCTGTTATTATTAAACTTAAATCCAAATGTATGCCAAATAGCTGTTCTAGGCGATGCCTTTAATTTCCTTCACAATCCCCTCAGAGAGCCTGTTTTAATACAACACCTTGCCTGAGGGAATATCAGTGTAATTAACACGCCAGCTGGAACTACACTGGCATTGTTATACACCAGAGTTATTTGTGTAAATATGAAGTCTAATGTGACATTTTAATGGGAACTGATCATCGTGTTTTGTAGCTGGATGCTCGAGCCACTTTTAGGCAGTCCGTAACCAGAGGGTCTGTATGAAGGTGTGCATGCGAAACCTCGGCTGGTGGTTATATTATATTATAAGCCGCATTTGAACTGATACTGTGGCATACGTTTATACCCGAGAGAGTACATTTATAGAAGTAAAATAAGTTGCTCTGGTCAGATATCGTTTTATAGTTTCAACTCCCAGGTGTTCAGCTTGGAATGGGCTTTGTAATAGTTTTCCTACCGTCTATGTCGTCTGCAACACACAAAAAACAGATTGAATGAACAGACAGATTGAATGCTGTGACAGAAGCTCTCCATCCAACTAATCTACATCCTAAAAGCCTGCACACTCTCTCTCTTTTTTTTTTTTTTTGCTTCTCTTATTATCCTTCATTCTTATTCATCAGTGTATCTCTCACCTTTGGAGGTGCCATGTATCTCTCTTTGAGTTCACAAACTCTCCTCCAAACTTTTCTCTCCTTCTGTGCTCTCCTTATCCCTCAATCACAAGTTGTTTTTTCTTTTTCCCTTTCACTGCTTATTCAGCACGCCCCCTCCCGCTCTCTATCACTCTTTTAACACCTCCACTGCGTCTCTTTTCATAACCATCACTCTCTGTTTCAGTCTGTCTCATTTTATGCCCCTCTCCTCGCTCTCTCCCTGACTCCTGTTTTTTTTTTTTTTTTTTTCACCTGCTCATCAGCTGTTTTTAAGAAGCTTGTGTATTGGCAGACAGCAGCATCTCTCTCTTTAGGTCCTCTGCGTGTTATCCCACTCAACAGCTCATCTCGCTTCAATTATGAATTTCCACTTGTTTATTCTCCCACGTTTTCCAATTCTGTTAATTATTCTCTGCTTCATTTCTCATTTCCTTATTTGCTATTTTTTTTAATTCTCTGCCTGTTTTTCACATTTCATCTTTTCTTTAATTCCTTTTACTGGTCTAATCACTTTCTTCATTTCCACTCGCCCCTCTTTTATCCTGTCTCACTGTCCATGCACCCTGTAGCTCCATCTCTCTCTGTATCCACTTTATTATCTGCCTCGACAGGTGGCTCCGCTACATGACCGACTACAATCTACGAGGGCTAAACATCTCTCTGACTCTCCCTTTCTCTTTCTTTCAGGTCTGCTCATTATTCTCCTCCACTGTGTCCACAAAGGAGGTTATGTCGAGTTATTGTAGCCAAAAACAGAACAATACACATCGGTGGAGATCAATTATTTCACAACATGTTTGCAGTAATAAGTAACTAAAATATGTTAGCAAACTTGCTTAAACTCATTTTTCAGACTATCACATATTTTATTTCAGAGATATATTAGCTTCATGCTTATTTGATTTATTGCAGAGTAGCTTACTTTAGCAGGTCAGCTGAAAACATGGGACAGCCTGGCTCTGTAGGAAAATTACAAAATGTGCCTACTGGCTCCTCCAAAAGACACTAGTTTCTAAATAAGTCTGGTACAGTTCTCTGGAAGAAACCCAGATTTTTTTACACACTAAACCAACAAGATATAATGTGTTAATTTGTGAGTTTTAGAGGTGTTTGTAGAGCAGGTGGATTTTTGATATCTTCAGACAGACCCAGCATGAAGATAAAGCAGTGTTAATGTTTGCTGGACCATTAGCTACTGGTTATACCTCAACATGTAAGGTTGTAGCAGTATATACTGACTGAATGTCATTGAATTTTTTCAACTATTACTATAACCTGCCTCTTTTAACCTGATAACATAGATTTATCTGTTTCCTTCCATGGTGGCTTAGCTATGTTGAACAAACCATGATTATTGTTACGATTATTACTTTTATATGCTTTTGGTGTTGTCGTTGTGCTTTTACAGATTTGCTGATGTTTGGCACCACACTATGTCTGATCTCCCTGTCCAGAAATACCATACCCCGCCCCAACTCCCAGCTCTATCTCCATCCACTATATCAGTCCTGCTTTCTTCCACCTCCTCTTTTAAACTCTGCCCATGTGGCTTGCTATTGGTCCTACTATCTTCCTTTCGAAGCTGATGAGGCAGAAAAGTGAAGGGACTTGTCTTTCAACTTGGCATATCTCTCTCTACACACCTTTTCCCTCTCCTCCTCTGTGCCCTCTAACTCTTCTCCTTCTAAGCTCACATCTAAACTTTCTCTTCCCTCCCGCTGTGCTCTCCTCCTAAAATCTGAGCACCAGCACATACAGAGCGGATACCATTCCCAAATTAAATCAACCATGAAAAAAAAATGAAAGGTGAAAACTTCCAAGAACCTGTATGAACCCATATGAACCTATACGTATGTCTGCTCAGCTTTCCGAGGCATCATTACAGTCTGTGCTTCTCTCGTATTGCACACACAACTCACACTCTTCTCAATCCTGTCAGATTGTCCAAGTGGTCGCCACCCTCTTCTCTCTGCAAGAGAGGAAAAGACTGTCTGCCAAACATTTTGGGGTGGGGTAACTTTGGCTCATGCAAGTGGTGTGTGTGTGTGTGTGTGTGTTCATGTGAAATCTTGAGTATTTATTGGGGGATTCCCTAGAAAGGGAGATCCTGTAATTGTGTGTGCATGTCAGCCTGGGTGGGCGGGCGTGGAGTAGTTAAATGTCGGGTGTCCTGAGTGTGACTCATGAATTCCAATAACATCAGTGACACTCCTCCCAGCTGTCACCCCTGTGTTTAATTTAGTGACTTTAGGAACTAGCTTGTATCCTGTCATGAGTGACTGCTCGCGACTGTCCACTCCCGTTAAGAGTAAATCTGTATTTTACTAGACCTTGCAGAACACTTTAATTTTAGAAAACAGTATTTTCAGATTAGTTTACATTAAGTGAGTTTGTGTGACATGATGAAGAGCTGTTTCCATGGTCAAGATAAAACACTACAAGTCTATGAAACTGCAACGCAAATGCACCTTGCAGCCTCTAGGATATTTATCCCTTTTGCGCACATTGTTGGGCTGCCTATATGTGGTTTCATTTTTGTCTATGCAAATGACTGCAGGATATTTCTTGTGTGTTTGTGTGTGTGTGTGTGTGTGTGTGTGTGTGTGTGTGTGTGTGTGTGTGTGTGTGTGTGTGTGTGCGCGAGAGAGCGAGAGACAGAAAATATCTCCTATGAGAGACAAGGTCAACTTGAGGTCTCAGACACAGTCAAAGACCATGACATCACACCGAGTAATATCAGCAACACCTAACTCTAAAGTGTGAGAGCACACATGCTTTTGTGAGCTCAACCATGTATGCATTGAAGATCTCCACCTGTGAATGTGTGTAACCAGTTATTTTCTGTTTACATTTTATTTCTATTGTTGTGGATGCATCCTTTAACTGCATCTACAACGGCAGTTCGAATGCCCATTTCATAAAGGTTGAATAAATGCATAGTCCCAGTGCAGGTTGCCTCTTTTTTCTGTCAGTGTGCCTGCGTGCATGTCTGTGACACTGTTTGCGACGTTATATTTGCTTACAGAGCCAACGGGTAAAATAGCTTTTGATTAAAAAGAGCTGAAACAGATGGAGGGAGAGATTGAATGAGGAGGATCTGGAGAGATGAAGTGATATGTAGCGAGACTGATAAGACAGCACTGAGAGAGGACGGCCACAGATAAGAGAAGAACTATTGGAAGAAAGGGGGGGAGGAATCAGAAAGATATGCCAGGAGCCTTTATAAGCCATGTTGTGGTTCAGTGGTTGCAGAACCCACAAGTTATGTTTTCTGTACGTTGCAGAGTTGTAAGCTTTGACAAAAAAAAAAAAGCAATTGTATGCATGACACAACCACTATATTGTGGAGTCTGTTCATATAAGCATGCTTATAGCTGCAAGCAGCATTTCAAGTTTGTCATACTTTAGGTTAAACTGTGTGTTGTGCGTTTGTGTCTGCATGTCAATGTGTGTTCAAGCGTGTACTTTCACATGCGTGTGTCTACAAAGAATCAGTGTTGCATAACTTCATTTAATCTTAAGATCAACAGGGTTCAAAAAGATAACATATGCACTTAAATCACAATATTTCACACCCTCCATCATACTCACACCTTCTTATGACCTGTGTTTGTATCTCAACACCAGTCTGCGTGAAAATAGTTCAGCTGAGCCAAGGAATGAAACATTTAATGGAAAATGTCAGTGCCCATGGATAGATGTTACAACTGAGTGTGTAACAAATCAATTAGTAAATAGGCCATCTGAAGAGAACCCCTAACTGTTTTGAGTAATACAAATATCTAATATTCTATTGGTTTCTGAATATCTGAGGATAAACTTCGGATCAAATATTAATTATGAGTTGACGCTGACACACAATTCCTGCACAGCGCGGTCACCAACTGACTGCTGGTGCCCACATTCTCCTATAACACTATGCTGCACATTAGCAAAATCATCAGTAGATCAGAACATTGTCCAGAAAGCCTGGCTCATTTAAAGAAGTGCAGTAAAAAATGAAGTTTCATACAGATCACACATTTGACTGTGTTTACAAGCTACTCGAACACAGCTGAACCTGGGTGATTGTGTCTCTGCTTGTGTCCAGGTGACCAACTTTGTGTTTGACTACTGTATGCCTTCTCCTGCTTGTATCTACTTGTACCTATTTCACTACCCAGAAGTGCTGCCACACACACACACACACACACACACACACACACACACACACACACACACACACACACACACACACACACACACACACACACATTCCTTTGCCATGTATCTTTCCATGTATATTACCTTATTTCATTTTGTACATATACAGTAAACTCTTACTCTTATCTCTACACCACAACCCCAAGTGCAAGTGCACATGCAGACACACTTTGGTGGCATAAAGCTTAAAGAATGAGCAAAATTCAGACAAACACAGGAGAAAAAGACCTTAGGGGAAATTCCTCAAAGTGAGCTAAGACATTCTGCCAGACACACACACACTTAAATGCATAAGGGGGTATACATGAACATGTTTCTGAGGCTCTATCAGTTTGAGGTTCCTTGCTGCACAGAAACTCGCTCAGATCAAACCATCACCACATAAAGATAGTTTAACAGCTGTGTCAGGAGGATCCTCCCAGCTACATACTCTGGACCTTCATCAATTGAGTAAACCTACTATTATCAGTTACTAAGCCTCCTACTTACCACCATGTTTAAACATTTACAAGCAGAAACTTGGAGAACAACTGTCAATGGGAGTTCCCAAAAATGTTTGATTATTTTGACAAGTGGCAAGGCGAGACAACTCGAGGGTGTCAGAGCATCAGTTAGTTAGTTTTTCCTTGTAATTTACTTTTGGCGTAATGAATTATATGTTGAAATACATTGACAGAGTGTTGGATTTGAAATGTATCAACTCAACTGTAAAAAAAACCTGCAGAAAGAGGTTCAGGTTTTGTCTTAGAACGACCTTTTCTTAGGATTATACTCATTCACCGAGAGAACAGATGATTATTTTTGGGATTATTTTGTACCAGTCTATTTCTTCATCATCACAGTACTGCTTTGGCATAGCTGTCACTTTGTGATATGCAGCATCATTTCTATTATATAGACACTTTAAAAACATTTATATAAAATAACAACTCTGATGCTGACTTATCAAAGTTTTATGTAAGCTCCTATGTGGACAGTCATACTTACTAAGGTCGTGACCTTTCCCTCTATGTTATTGCTATGTTGTAAGCACACACACGGGCGTGTGAGGTGAAACCGGTATCAGGGGCAGTCGTCCAGGTTAGAACCTAATACAGTGGTATGTTCAAGTTACCCTGCCAAAAACAATGCTGCGGTGGTGTGCATGCCTCTGTGTGCATGTGTGCATGTGTGTATGTAATCAAAAGTAGTGTAGCACCATGACTTCAGCCTCAGGGTTAAGTGAAACATAAGCATGGCGCACCTGCAGGAAGTTAGATAGTCAAGAGGCAGACTTCACCTCTGATGAAAAAAGAGCTGCACTGTAGTAATGTTCCAGTCTGGATACTAGCTGACAGACCAACGTGCTGCCTATTCAGATTTGAACCTCTGGAGAAAGTGTAACCCCCCCCCTCTTTAACTTTAAACAGATGTATGCACACACTTTTCATCACCCCATGTTCTTCTTCTTTCACCATTGTCTCCTGTCCTATAACAGTGTGTCATGCACTTGTCACACTTCCAAACAATTGTTTACTATTTTAAGAAACACCAGTACCGGGAACGTTCAGTCATTGCAAACAAGTATTTCCCAGAGACACGATTTCAGCCGCTAAGACGCACTTAAACACACACAAGCCGCCACAAGCGCAACACCAACAGCAGAGGAATGAAATAAAAGCAGCTCACCGTCTCTCCTGATGTTGCCCCTCATCACTCTGGCCGTGGAGACTTCAGCTTTTCCGACCACGGTTATAACCCCCGACAATAAAACCAGCACCAACATCTGGAATAACACCGGTCCATTCATGGTGACACTGCAGCAAAGTCGTACACGATTAAAACAACTACAGCAACACAAATTTAGTGAGTGTCCTTTTTCCTTCCAGTGGCTCAAATAAAAGAGTAATTACTGAAAACACCGCACGACCAAGATCTGATCCATTCAACAACTTTATCTGGATTTGATCATCTCTATCCGCGCTTGGTAACTCCTGCGTCTGACGCCCGGCGCGCACGATGTCCCGTCTTCTGTCAAAGTGTCCAAACATCCAAGTATTAGTCTTCTTCTGAAAAGTTGAGCCCCGACAGACACCGTGAGCAAAAACTCCGCAACCGAGCAGCGCAGGTGGAGGATAATATAGCTCCGTTCACGGTCAGACAGAGATCCTATAGACGCACAACTTCTTATCGCCGTGAAGCCAAAAAAAAAAAATAAAAAAAAAAAAAAAAAAAAAAAAACAAATTCTGTTCAGTCCCGAGAAATATCGCGCATACTTTACTACTTTTCTATGTGACACGTCTGCGCGTCAAACTTTGCCAACTGAGTTGTGCGCGCTCACGGCGTGCGTGCGTGCGTGTATGTGTGAAGTGAGATGCTGGGCTGCGTCGCGAGGTCAGAGAGGAGGAGGAGGAGGAGGAGGAGGAGGAGGCGAGAAACAAACAGTTTAACAGTTACCAGCTTAAATGACCCCACACCTGTCCGCCTGATGTTTCACCACTCTGCCAGTGCGAGTGCACGCTGACTTTCTCCTTCACTGTTGAAGGAGGAAATGCGCTAAAGAGGCAACACTTTGTAGGAAGCCCTCAGAGGACAAAGCGCAGGGAGGGTCACCACAGCCCAGCACAGCAAAAAAGAAACATAAGCAGGAACTAACTGGAAAAGGGGAGCCAGCTCTTAAGTAACAGGCATAACACTGTAAGCAGGAGCTCAGCTGACATTATCACACTGGAAAGACTAAATGCACTATGTTGTTTTTCACTGCACAAATGATTATATATAGATATGACTTTCTTCAGATCGCTCACTGTTAGAAATAAGCAGATAACACATTACAGAGTGCATGATTGCACTTGCTGAGGAAAAGTACATCTGCAGCCGGTTTTGCCAGGAATCGTTCAATAGGCAGCTTTGTGTTATAAGCCAAAGACAGACCATTACAGACAGGCGTTATGTTTGAAGTAATTTTAGTAAGTAAACTTCAGAGTGATTTATCCGCCATTATGAGACGTCAAGATGTTACATGCTGCATTTGCAGCAAAACAAAGAAGGGCTTTCAACATTTCCATTGAGTTTATAAATGTGTTTCTGTGCAGACTCATTTCCCCCCAAGGCAAACTCCTAAGCTACTTTTATTCATCACCTCTTTCAGTTTTTGTCACTTTCTTGCTCACTCACTTATCATACACTTAGAGTCAGCATCACATCTTACTTCTTTTACTTTTACACTTTAGGTTAGATGTTAGATGTTAGATGTTTTGCTGATTGAGCAGAAAGCATTCCCAATACCAGTAAACTGGCTGATGACCTAAAACTTAGCAATACTCAGGGCATGATATGGGTTATTAATAGAAATGGGAGATTAATTAAAATTTAAAATCGATTAGACTACCCTGCTAAGCTTCAAAGGCATATGTGCCCGAGAACTGCATTTGTAAATACATGTAAAGATCACTGACGGGCACAAATTTACCGTACACCATGCGTGCTTAGACACACACACGTGCACGCGCACACATTCATGTGGCTTCTTCATGTGTTCATTGTCAATTTTTCACCTTGGATGCCATTCGAAGAGGCTGACTTCATGCAATGTCCTTTGCATTCTCTAATCAGTCCCTGAAACACACATTTCCACAGGCAGTCCTTGACATAAGTTGTCGAGTTTGTCACTGCAAGGTTGCGTGCATATTTTTTTTACTCCTCACCTCTGCTGCTGCAACTATGTCTCAGTAGATACGGCTGCTCTTGTAACTTCTCCGATCTTTATAAAGTGTCTTACTTTTTCGGACAGTTACAGCAGAGAGCATTAGACACAACTTAAGCAATTAGTCTTTATTGGGAAGGTGCAGTGACACTTGTTGCCTCCGTCACAGGTGTAGTAGTACAGGTTGAACTATAGGGCCTAAATTTATAGTGTCATTAATGTTCATTTTTAATTAGAAATAACTTCAATTACCAGGCACTATATTACAGTTACTGTAAGGTGGAACAATGTTCCCACCCTGGACAGGTCACCAGTCTATCACAGGACTGACGTATAGCGACAGACAAACATTCCCATCCACATTCACCGCCCTCCGTGCTGATCTGCTAAATCAAAGGGTGTGGGTTTTAACCCCATGACCCATAGACCTGTGTCTGGTTTAACAATATTATAGGATCAAAGTGTGTATCAAATATGAGCCTTCCAAACATGATTTTATAGTAAGTGATCAATATGATCTAATAAATATGAGTTTTCATAGTTTTATTTTAAATGGGACGTCACTCAGATAGAAAAAGCTACTGACCCGGCTGTGAGTCCAGTGGTGCAGTGTGTGCATAGACCTCACTATTGGTTTACCAGGATGACCTTGACACCAACAGACAGATCAATGCCTTCCCCATCTAATCTAATGATAGCATCCCCCGAACACAGACATTTAGGGGATGTCGACTGGCTGTACAACGACCAAGCAGTACCAATTGGTTTTTCCCACACACCTGTTTCTTTGTGAAACAAACCAATCTGTGCAAATTGTTCAACAGATGTATAAGCTATCGCTCCTCTCGGCCTTTCACCATTCCTATTCATATCCATGTTTAATCTACTGTTCTAATTCTATATCGACCTGCACAGGGTGAAATGATTTCATTACAGTGCAAAATGATTTCATTATACAAGTCACCTGTGAGCAGGCTCACTTGCTAACAGCACCTCTGCAGAACAGCTTGTTCCTGCTACCTGTTCTGTCCGATATTTAGTTTTTTTTTACGTATAAGCTAACTAAAACATATCTTCTTAGTTACCCATAGAGAAACATACTGTAGGTGCCATGCAATTCTCTCGTTTTCATACATGTTGCACATAATACATTTTCTGGTTCTGACCCAGTCAGACTAGTTTCCCAGAACTGGTGACATCAAGACTTTAGCAAAAGACAGAAAGAAATGAGTGTGAAAATAAGTAGTATATAGTATATATTAGTATTTCTTATATAGTATTTTCTTTTAATTAACAATCCAACATACACACTGAAACATATTTAGGCAGTTACTGTTTTTTACATGCATGTTGAACTCATGTAATAATACTTACCCATGGGTGCTTACTAACCATGTAAGCTTGCAGACATTCTGCAACTTTGATTTTATTTCCATAAGAAATGAGTCACACATGCAGTGTGGGTGTAAGAAATTACTTTTATACTGACTGAAAGGCTGTGATAAAAATGTCTTAAATGTATTCCTGTGGGTAAGTCTTAGTCTGTACGTACGTAAAAATGTAGAAACATCTTGTCTCAAAGCGCCAACATTTGACATCAGATTTAATGGCCTAGACATCACATGTGAAAGGTGAACAGGGCAAATAGAACTGGTCTCCTTTCTTCTTTTCTTTCTTTTCTCTGCTTATTTCCTCTTTTGTGTCTTTGTCTCTTTCCCTGCCTACCTCTTCATCCTTCAATCCTTTGGCTTAATGTCAGATGAAGGGGGATTAGCTTTGGTAGAGAGAGACGTGACCAGTGTTTTAGTGCAGATGTGTGTGCTGGCATGTGTGCACTGACCAGCCATGACATGAAAACTGTGGAAATCTTTACTTGCTAACTCTTTCTTTTTCACATTCCCCTAAATACTAAACATTTACCTTGTAAATACGTGGAAAGTATGTAATGGTTAATTACCACGTGTAGTAGTTGGTACATACAGAGAAACTACATTTGAAAAAGAGAAAACAAATCCACTGTTACCTATCAACTCAAGTACCTTGTAGTTCTGGCCACTTTAAGTTGTTAATAACTCAGATATAACTGTGCACTTCTTAGAAAAGTAGACGATTAGTTCATAGAAACTCCTCTTCTGTTACTCGTCAGTTAAAGTTACAAGTGTAGTTACCTGACTCAAGGTTTATGTTGGTAATACAGTAGCACATGTTTAATTGTGTACTCATTTGAAATTAAGACAGTATTTTTCAATAAATTACTTTTTTCACACACTGCGTTATTGTTCATAGCTACATTTATACAGGGTTTATTTTTTTCATTTACCTTATACTTACCCAGCAAGCTGTATGTAAAGCATGACTTTTTACTAGGTGATGATGCAGTACTGTAAAATCAAGCCTTGTCTCTTTTTATGATATTACCAAGGACCTACCATAAGAAGTACCAAGTCTCAGAGCAACTTTTTTTTTCAAACACCAACCTCAACAACTGTACTTTTGGAGAATCATTTTGCATGTTTTAAGTTCAGCTTGATGCATGTGGAGCACAGGATGTGCCTGTGAGCTAGATGCGGTTCATGAATTCATACTACTTTGGTAAGATATTGTATAGGCAGATGGAAAGTCACAGTGGATTATTTTGCATTAACATTTTAAAATGTTTCTATGTGTGAAGCCATCGTACTATGATTGATTTCATGTTATCTGCAGTAAATACTGCCACAAATTCAAGCTACCCAGAGCAGCTATTTGCTTTGAAGGACCGAACTTACATAGTTGTTTCTTGGGCACTTTCAAGTCTGCAGGGGGTTATTATTTGATACTAAAATGGTGGTTTGGGGGTGAAGTTTTGCTTTTAAATCTTGACTTCTTGTTTTTGTGTACTGCCGTGTTAAGTGTCCATACAGTGCATTTACCCCTTTGGGGAAGTTTTAACTTTGAATTTTTTTGCAACAGCAAATCATGATCGGGGGCGGCACTGAGTAGAAGTAGCTGTGTTTAAATCCACTGGTTGGCCAGGTGCCTTTCTTTGTTCTTGCATGTTCTCCCTATGCCTGCATGGGTTTTCGCTGGGTGCTCTCGCTCCCATAGTCCAATGACATGCAACTGCCCATAGGTGTGAATGCTTGTCTGTCTCTATATGTCAGCCATGTGATAGACTGACAACATCACCAACCAGGATGTATCCTGTCTCTTGCCCACTGACAGCTGCGATTATGTCCATGACCCCTAACGGAAAAGAAGTAAGAATGCCAGAGAGTTGGATGGATAGAAGAAATTATGTAAAAACAGTAATTACAGTACTGAGTCTGTGCAATAGGTCTCAATCAGTTTAGCACTAAATTGCATTTGCATTGAGATTGTAACTCCTTTAGAAGACTCACAGATGTAGGAGGTCTCCGTCTTTCGTCTCTCTTGCACAGTCAGACAATAGTTGAAGACATCCTGCTCAGATTTACAGGTGTCCTTTTCTTACCATTTCTTTATGATGGTTTTATCTATACTTCAAAGGATATTCAGTGACTTTCTTGTAATGTATACTTTTTGCGGCATTGCTCTAAGTGTTATTTTGTCTTCATGGTGTAGTTTTTGGCCAGTATACTAATTCACCAGCTAGCTACATCAGTGGGTGAGTTAGAAGACAAAATTTATGCCGGATTAAGTGTGTTACCATCATCAATTAATTCTACGGTGTATAGTTGTATTACCCTCTTCTACAGTTTTATTTCCTGTAAGTCTTGCATGTTGAATGAGTGGCAGCTTCCACCAGGTTCCCACAGTAGCCTGTCTTTCTTGGATACCCTCTGGGAATCTCTTAATGAGCTCAACATCTGTGTATGTATGAACACACAAGTGTGTGCCAACTCATGTATGTGCGTGTCATAATATGTGCATTGAGGCATGCGGTTCTCGTAAGGCTGCTTTCATAGTGCTGAACGAGCACTATTTGAGTGTGTAAGACGGGAGACAGAGTATGAGAGTAAGTTTGTGGTGCAGGTGTGTGTTCTGACATGCTCAGTTCAGCTGTTCCACACCTAGTTCTCAGTAATTACAGATGCTGGCATCTTATGGCATCCTGTACTCAGAGGAAAGTGACCCTGTGACCATCATGCATGACGCATATACATCATATACTGTGTAACATGCAAATCGGATTTCAGTTTGGCGACAAAAAGTACAAAGGAATAATGACTATTACGACAAAATATAGCCTTTTGGTAAGATCACCAATTACAATTGAGCTACCAAAACAGCAGCTAAATTGAATTACTTAATAATACAATTTAGTACCAGATTTATTTTTGTAAATGTATAATTTTCTTCTTGTTTTGGTGACTGTGAATACTGTTCTTGAATTCTCTGTGTGTGTTAGGTACATGTATTTTTTGTCTATGCTTGTCTTTTGTCTAATGTGTTTGCAGTGGATCATCAGTAGGTAGGTGTATTAAGCTTACTTGATACACAAGGCAAAGGGATTATTAAGACAAGCTTATCTATCCTATGATTCTCTGCCCTCCAATGACAGAGCTCTCTTTTCACAACTTACAAAACTTACAAAAACACACATGAACATTTTGTATAAAAAGCCAAAAAATGCAAATAAATAAAAATACATATGTTCAGACAGATTCACACACACCTGCAAAAAAACATACTGTGTTGAATCAAAGATACAAAGAATAGCACATTCAGGCCACAACACAGATCATAGTGTACTTGTTTTCTTACTCTCTCTCTCAAACACACACACACACACTATACATGAACACACAGAATACACATTAGCATACACAACGCTCCCCGGCAGAGCTGATAAGACTTAATTTCCTTAGCCCCTTATTATTAAGCACACAGCAGAGTCATAAAAATGTGAAATTGAATCCTTTACGGCCAATACAACAATATAAAACACTTTGTTTAGTGCCTTCTCTAAGTATTAAATACCAGAATAACACACAGAGACAGGATCTAAATAAAACTGATGTATTTTATACAAATGTCAAATATTTTATGTTCTAACATTATTTAATGCATTACGCATGAATTCATATCATTTTTTTATTGTCATTTTTATTTTTGACATGATTTCCTTGTACAAAAGAACACAATGGTCACAACATACAACAAGACCCAAACTGAGAGAGAGACCTGCTCCAAATGTTCAGTATTTCCCATGAAAACTGATGATAAAGTGTAGATACATTTTTGACACAGAGACACTTCATCAGGTCACATGTTCCAGATGAACCCCTCTCATCCATGTGCTATTATTACTCATAATGTGTGGGGATCAGGCAGTGGTGGAGGAGGTGGAGGGGTTAGATGTTGGCATTAGCAGCACCGATGGCAGGTAGCACTCACAGGTGCACAAAACTAGGTTCATTAAAAGCGTGATAAGTAGTGACTGGTGTCAGTGTGGGCAGGAGGTTCAGGTCACTCCGATTTTAAATAGAAAAAAGCAGGCATGACGTTTTTGATTCACTGTTAAGGAAAGTAAATTAAAAAGATTAACAATGGAGAATTCAGAATTGGAAGCAAGTGAGAATCTCAGCAAAGAGGACAGAGGCAGCTGGATGTGTCAGTTCATAACACGCTGTGTTCTTGTGTCCACAGGTATCAACCTGTGGGCTCTGTCAGTAAAAACCTCTACAGTTGTGATGCATATGTCAGGTTGTAACAATGCCTAAAATGATTACAGCCGAGATCACTGAAAACACACAGTAGATGTTTTTACAGCATTGAGGTGGGTTATTTGGTGAGAGCAAATATTGTAGCGACACTTTTCATCGTGGAAATAAGTCTTTTCTTTCTATACTGAGTTTTATTGCATATTTTCCCATTATGCAGTTGTATGTAGCTATTTTCACTGATTCATGAGGCACCAGAGGCTATGGCACTGAAAATGTCCTTTTTTGTAAACTGAAAGCTCAAAGATGTAGCTGGAAATAATAAAAATGCAATACAACCATCACTGAAAAGTGGCTCCTCTTATCCATGATATAATAGTAATGTGACCCCTGTTTCTCTTTTTGAAAGATAATCTGTTGTTCAAAGTACCTCAGTCAATGGAAACATGATATAAATTACATGCATTTTGCGTTTAAAAGATAGATTTATATGAGAGTCATGACAAATTCAATCAATCATCAATTCATCAATTTTATATTCTAGGCAAAAAAAAAAAAAAAAAAGGAAAAAGTTATGTACACTGTGTGTACAACTGTTTAGGTTTTGTTCTACTTAATTTCCTGCTAACATCTGTTAAACCAGACAGTGCATCATCGTGTAAAAAGTGTACACACTGTCCATAATTTAGATAAATAGAAATAATTTCCCACTGATTCTGGCAGTATAACTGATGATTGTAGCCTTTTTCTACACTATATCAGTAAATATGTGTTAAAGTAAGTGTCTGAGAACAGACAACCTTTTGTACACGTCCTGTCTCAGTCTGTGTGTTTTTGTGAGAGTGTATCCACCTAAATCTTTCTGTGCATATTGATGAGAATGCTTCTAATCCACAGCTGAACATGTAACGAATTAGTTTACAAAAATCTCTGAGATATTTTTGTTTACACACCTGCAGTTTGATAAGTGTGTGTGTGTGTGTGTGTGTGTTTCTCATTCCCTGCAGAATAAATGCACATCAGAAATATCTAGTTGCCTCAAATGGCCCATTAATCCTCGTGCTTCATTGGTGGTTGTCTGCAGAGATATTTAATATGTTACGTGACCGGAAAGCCTGATGCATGTGCAGACATACATACCCATACAGTATACACACACACACACACACACTGTGAGCTGGCTCAAACAAGGAATCGTTCTACATTTCTCTCTCTTTTTACCTGGCTACGTTTTTACTATAAAAGCTCCATTAATGGTAATTAGCTGTTCTCTAATGTATACATTTCCAAAATCCAGCCAAGCCCGAAGGCCGCCCTGTCAATCCAGTGTAACAGAATAGATCTCTTCCTGATGGATATGTGCCACTGGCTGTCAACAGTCATCAAGTTTCTTGATTTCATTTTCATATAATTGAAAATGTTCTTTTATGCCCATTGTCAATTTTAAGGAGCTGTAGTTACATCCTTCATTGTCATTTCAGTCCACACCCAAGTGTTTAACCTCCTTTCAGTCACTCATTTCTACACACAGAGCAGATAAAACCGCTAACTGAAAAGCTTTTGTCTCAGCTTCACAGCTGAGACAAAAGTAGAGAAAAACATTAAAAGTCTCAAATAAAATCATTACATTTTCATGATGGACCAAATTGAAGACAGAGAGTAGATGTGGCTAAGATGTTAATCATGTGCCACTGACAGCAGCAGCAGCAGCAAATCACTTTTACAGTAAGCAATGCAGTCTTCTTATATTTCAGCCGAAATGCAGTTTTATGCAGCCACAAACTCTTTATTGCCCCTGATGACATAAAATTCTTGTGTGATTGATTAACCAAGCAGCAATCACTTCTTCAATTTGTTGTTTTCAACTTGCATTAAAGAAAAGATTTCCACAGGATGGACTAATAATCAGGCTGAAGAAGGAAATGAAAACCAGTGTATGCTGAGTAACGAAGACATAATTAATAGTAAAACTCTGCTTAGAGAAAGTGAATATGATGCACCGTCCCGTCATGCTCTTTAATTATTATGAAAAATTATTCTTAAATCCTCTTTCGGGACTCAGTGGAAACAGGTCAGTGAACTATTTTGCATTTAGTTAACATATTTTCAAACTCTATTTACCCGGGGAAAGTCTTTCTAAGCAGTGCCCTACTTCACATTTATAAACTTACATTTAATATGTTCACAGCAGGCAGCTACAGTCGACCACGCAGCCACTGCATTGAAGCCGTTTGGGTTTTAGTGTCTTGTTTTTGTCTGTACCATAGCTTTTTTTTTTGCCAATTTATGGGATCAAACCCATGATCCTCTTCTCAAAGGGTATTTGCACTCACATTTAGGTCACTGCTACCCAACTGATGTTTATGTTAGTAAATAGCTGTCTCTAATATAATAGTTTTAGACAGTGTTTGCACACACAGCATCCAGTCAGTGGTTGTACTTCCTATCTCTCTGCTTCAAAAATGACCAATACATGGTGTTGGGATAGAATATTTCTTTTCCTGCTAAGAGCAGGTACACCACAACTCTGTCCACTTCACTGACAATGATCAGACCATATCATTCTATTACTTGCAGACAATTCAAAGTTTCTGTCCACTTGAATTGTTGAACTGTACATTTCTCTAGAATGAGGAAATAGAGGGAGGACCTCCACATAAAAAAGTCAATAAATCAAACATGGGTCTGTCTTACTGCCCAGCAGCACAGCCAACGCTCAAACCACTCCCTACAAATACCATAAAACAATGTTGCTGAGGAATATATTATTCTAGAGAAAAGGGCGAACGCAGTCTGAATATGCTGACATTTCTATTTTGCACAGTGATTTTATTTAGCACAGTGCTTTGGACAGGTTCATGTGTTTCATCACAGCTGTATTTCTATGACCAATGAATATTACTTTATTTGTTCAGTTAGGATTTTATGCAAGTTTGATCCACCTACAATATATTTTTGCACACAAATGAAGGGTATGTAAAATAAAATAAAAAAGGGGGTGGGGGGCATGGATTACTGTAAGAAGAACACTGTCATTACAAACATTAAAGTAATGTGAGTGACTTTTAACCCCTGGCCCGAGTCCAACTTGCTGCTGAATAATGGGAAAGATTAATACTGTTTTGTTGTGTCCCACCCGTGAGGAAAACAAACTGGGCAGCAGCTTCTAGTGTTCACATTGCAAGTATTTACCAGCTAATTATTCATTCGCCTGCGGCTTATAGTGCAATATGATTGACATGAAAAATACATAATGTAAATAAAGATGATGAAATCCCTTCCTGCAAGCAGTCACACTCAGCTAAAAGGGATGTGAATTGCTTGCCAGTCCAAACACTCGTGTCAGGCTTTTATTTCACTCTCTGCACCTTTAGGCACTCTGAATGAAAGCATCCACTTACATTTACTTAGTGGGAATTACTCTTTACAGTAGATTTTCTCATTCTGATTTTCAAGGCCTCCGGGTAAAGATCTTTTTTGGCAAATCTTCCTATTGAGGAGAGTAAGTAATCATATCTGGATGTTTTTAGTTTTATTGTGGGGGGTTTTCTCATATTTATCTTTGGATTTTAAAGTAAAATGTCACTGTACTGTTTCCATACAGGCCTGTGCTCTGTGCGGACTTTATTAGTTTCATTAGTATTTTCAGTGTGTTGCTAATCAAACTGCGTGAGAGTGTGTAATGTCCAAAAGATGCAAAGTCACAGCTGCGTATTTGTGCATTGATTGTTTCTGTGGTTTTTGCAATCTTTTAATATGTTTTTGTAATTTTTTATAATTAGCTTGTACTATCCTACTGATTTTGGTCATGTCCCAAATTTTCATCAGTCGAACTAGTTTTTCAGTTTGTTGCATTGTGAATTACGGCTAAATAAAACAAATGTTTCCAATCAGCCTCAGCTTGACTGTAGTGATCAGTCATTTTGAATGTACAGTAGTAAATATAACCAATTGAAAGTACAGATTCACAGAGATGCTTTCATGTTTAGTTATAACTTGTAACTGTCCCGCTGTACTTTCTACTTACTGTCTTACTGACTCTTTAACATTTTCCCTCAGTTCCCTTTTTCTAACTTAGCTCTTAACATCCACCACTCACCACCTCTCACCTCCTTCTCCCTCCCTTCTATTGTTTCACTTGATCGTCACTGCCTTTCATCCTTCATCCCTTCATCCCTTCATCCTTCAGTGCTTTGCCACCTCCCTTTTTCCCCTGTCTTCTAATCATCTCACGTTTTTTAATTTCCCCAGCAGACAGCTCCAGTGCTGGGCCATTTAGTCACAGGCTTTTAATTAGGAGAAAGTAGATTAGGAAGGCCACTCTCTACCCTGCTAATGGTGAGCATGGACACAAGAGCTCCTCCCCCGTATAAACGTACGCACCTATAGACACTCATACACATGCACGTCCATGTGTGTTGTGTTTTATATGAACAAACACATTTCTGAACATATACTTGCACCCAACTAATGTAAACCACTGTGTATTGTTCTGAAACATTAAATGTTTTGAGTCATACATATTATTTCTGTAACCTAATAATACATTTATTTTCATTTATACAACCATTGAGTCATTCAGGGATCTAGAGGACATCTAAATTATATAGCAGTATTATAACTTACTGAGCAGCAACATAGCAGACTGATGAGCAGAAAAACAGTTGTTTTTGCTGTTAGAGTGTTATCTTTACATGGAGGTTTAAGGTAATTTTACTTGATAAATGCTCTTTAATTGGTGTGTGGGCAGAACAAGGTCACCCATAACCTCGATATTTAACAGAAACTGACTAACTAAAGCATAGTTTAGGTGTGAATGTGAAGATACACAGTCTTAAAATCTTTAGATGTTGTCCTATTGGAAAAAATTAAAATTCATTATCGCATGTTTCAGTCACAAAGGTGGATAAAATTCACATTCCCACTGTGAAGTAAGTACAACTCAAAACTTGTACCAAAGGAGATTATCACAGCTGACACTAAGTTCACTCTCTATCCAATCTAATTCTGCATTTCTGCTGCAGCTACTGCAGATTAGCGATAAAACCTTATTTAGCTTAGATGAAATGTGTGCTTCTTTCCCAGCACCTGACAGAATATAAACACGGCTTTCGAGGGAGGAATGTGTGTATTACTGTGTATGTGAATGTGTGTAAGCAAACTTTTGAACATCCCAAGCTGGTCATCAAACTCTTATTTATCTTTTCCAGTTTTCCAGCAGAGTGCATACGTCTTACTGTTTGCATGGACCCAATTAGAACGCCTTGTGCATATCAAGTGCTTTCTGTGTGCATATGTATTCAGTGCATGCATAGATCCATATTTAATGTAGACACATATATACATTGTGTTATTCCTCTTAATGGCTGTGTGAATAAACATGAATTTGTCTTTTGGCGCCCAGCAGGGAGTTGTCTCTGGTGTGCAAGTCCAACAGCTGTTCTTTCTGCAGCAGGACAACAAAGCTGCCAGACTCGATCGTGACATGCAGTTCGTGGAGACGTTTTAGTTTTAATATAATCACGTTGTGACTTCCCTGCTTCTGAGAGAACTGCAAACTTCTTTTTAAAAGTAGAAAAATGTTATGCAAAGCTTGCCAGGGCCGTGTGCCAGTAGAATGTGTGAATGCTCTCAATTTGATTTTGTTATCATTCTTTAACCTCTTCTCCTTATCGTAACTAACCAGTTGCCTCAAACATGTACTGTTACTCAGGTTTACTTGAGATACACTTTGCACTTTTCTCATTTCAATCCGTTCCTTGTCTACTAGCATTTTTTTTTCTCCTGTTCCCTGAAAACGCCCACACACACCTCCAACTGCTAAATCAGTGCTACTGTTTACCATTACAGAGGCTGTGATTCACACTGAGTGAGTGGCTGGCATTTTAACTATACAGAAGAAACATCCAATTTCTTTAGTTTGCTTACTAAATGATGACCCAATAATGCCAACCATAACACAGAATTTGTTTCATGTTTTAGCACTAAGCTACTTGATTTATACTTACTAATGATTTTAGTCCACTAAGTCGTAATTCATCCTTGGCTACACAACACAGATTTACTTAGATGTCAAATTAACTTTTTAGACTTTATTTCATTTGATTCAAAAATATCATACTTTTCTAGTTCATTATTGTTAATTGGACACTGTGTCCATCCTGAGCAGCAGTGAAATATTAAATTCTCCTTTTTGCTGCTTATTAAGGGGTCTCACAGATTTCGTTAGTGGTGCGGGATCTATTTTATTTTTGTTTGTGCACATCAATGCACTTGTCAGGTATTTGTGTTTTTCAATACTGTTTATGTGCTCGCCTGGGTGTCTACCTGCTGATATGCCCTCTGAAGCCAATAAAAGAGCAGCTGTTAGTAGAGCATGGATGGAGCAACCCTGTTTTCTCTCACACACACAGACCTAGATATTAATTCCAGCTGCACTGGCTCTGTTCAAACTAAAGTAATTTCTTTCAAGGCTGCTCTTTCTTTGCATTTTTCAGCCTTGAAGACTAAAGCATATCATTGTGGAGCAGACCACTCTCTGGTTTTGTGTAACTTTGTACTTATTCAAATCCCGTGAGCCTTTGATGAGCAATATTATGTAGTATAATTATATAATCCTGCTGTCAAAATAAACTGCAAATGTTTTAGCAAAGTCTGTTCCAAGTTACAAATTGCAACAATTCTGAGACAATGTCAGTGAAATGACTCGTTTCAGTGACTCCACTCTCCCTGCTTCTTCAGTGTGTGGTAAATTGCAGAAAAAAAATCTTTGCAGGAAAAAAAAAAAAATCTCTTTTTAGTGTTAGTCTCAAAAAGGCAACCTTTAAAATAATGTGTCTGTTATGTGTTTATCGGTGTACATGACCTTCATATAAAGTTTAGTTTTAGGGTAACAGGGACACTGATGTTGGAAATTTCCTGCATTTCCTGCCATTGTTTTTGAGTTAAAACATTTTATTACAAAGAGTGGAACATGTCATTGGGACTAAAGGAACAGCATTAGGCTGGTTTAAATCATATCTATGAGATAGATTCCTGTGTGTACATGTCAATGATGAGTTTTCCATGCACACAAAAGTTAGTCCACAGGATTCTGTGCGTGGGTTGATTCTTTTCACTTATCCCCCTTAGGCAATATTATTAGGAAACACTCAAAATTTCCACTGCTATGCGGATGATACCCAGCTATACTTATCTATGAAACCAGAAGAAACTAAACAATTAATCAAACCTCAAGCATGATTACAAGACATAAAGACCTGGAGTTCCTCCAATTTCCTTCTCCTAAATAAGACAGAGGTTATTTAGTTTGGTCCTATAAATCTCAGAGACATGATGTCTAATCATATTCTTACCCTAGATGACTTAACAGTGGCCTCAAATAATACTGTGAGGAATCTGTGATTCATCTTTGACCAGTATATCTCCTTTACATCATAAAAAAATGAAATATCTAAAACTGCCTTCTTCCACCTGAGGAATATTGGTAAAATTAAGTGGGTCCTGTCCTAAAGTTCCTAAACTTTAGCTATCAAGCTCCTCTTCTGTTAAACCCACTCCCAGTTCAGGTTCGGGAGGCAGACACCCTCTCTACATATAAAGCTTTTACAGTAGTTAGAGGTGACTCAGGTGACTCTGAACCATCTCTTAGTTATGCTGCTATAGATTAGTCTCCTCTCCTATCCACTCGTCTCTCCATTCAAATGTTACTATTTCATGTCATTATCTTTGTCTTTTCTCTCTCTTGTTGTTTCACTTCCTCCTCTCTGTGTCTCTCTCTCTCTCTCTCTCTGTTCTCATCTGCAGGTATCCTCAGCCTTGGAGTTGTATTTCTCCAGAGTGCAGTTACTGGCCGTACCAACCTGCCCAGTGTTTTTGCTGCTTGTTGTTTTTTTGTTGCCTGCTGTTCTTTCCTCTCTCCTCTTTCCACTGAGTTGGGGTTGTTAGGTTTTCTATATAATTCTGTATACAGTTATATTTTGTAAGGTCTTAAACCTTAAATACTGTGCCTTGAGATGACGTTTGTGATTTGGCACTATACAAATTATATTGTATTGAATCGAAATGAATACAGTAGGCTAATGTTGCATGGGTAATATTATGTACCATGTGCATGTGTTTGAGTATGTAACCAATTGCAACTGGACAGCCTGTTTCACTGGGTTTTCTACAAGTCTGTCTCTTTCAACACACAAATTTTAACTTTATATGTTCAAGTTGCCAACCTTGAAATGCATGGCACATCCATGCATTATTAAACCAAGTTTGTAAATATGCAAAATTAATTACTATTCAAATGATCACTCCTATGTTTATACATATACACTATCCCTTTAAAAAATACTGTAGAATGACTTTTATCAGTAAGAACATGGAGTTTGTAAAGTGCCACGCTGTCTGTCAATATCAGTGTTCTTAACTTCCCTTCATCAGGAAGGTCAGTGTTAACTTTGAACATAAAAACAGCCAAAGCTTTCCTTTCAGCTTCATCAAGGAGCTGATATTAGTCATCACATACACATGGTCATGCAGTTACACAAGTGTAAAGGTCCATGGAAGAAAGTCCTAATGAAGGAAGAAGCCTGTCTTTCATTGTTAAACCTTGTCTTGCTCATTTATACATGTCAGTCTATGTTAGTTAGTCAGTTAGTGTTGTATGTCTGCAGGCTGTGATTGACTTTACAGGTGTCTGACCTGCACTCGTGAGCACATGCTCATCTATACTGCATGATTGAGGGCACCAGTCATTATTATGAGGCACTCTGGTTCATCAATACTGTAACTGCCAATCAAACCTACAGACACAGTACTCTGCAGTGTACCTGAATTGGGATTATCAGAATATATACTGTTAGAAGTTAGGAAAACAATAGATACCTTTGACATCCATGCCAATTATTTTAGGTTGCATTACAAAAAACTAAAACTCTTAGCAGAGCTATAACTGAGCAGAGATTTGCTTTTTATTGATGAGTGTGTCTTTGTGCATGAGCAGGTACGCGCTGGTTTGGTAACAACACTCTCCAGAGGCGTGTGTACAGTAGAAAACAGATAGGGAACACAATTACACTCGCTCACGTAACTGAATGTGTGTGTGTTTATGTGTGGTAATTAGTGTTTATAGTGTTGCTCCCCAGCCAGTAAAACTAGAGGAGCAGTAAAGCAACCTAATTGCCCTCGCAGCCCCTTGAGATACAGAGGGACAGAAGGTAAGAGGAGATGGAGAGAGTGACTGAGGATAGAGGAAAGAATAAATGAAACTAGGGCAATTAAGTAATGGAGAGAGGCCTGTTTCACTGGATGGAGCAGGACTGAGAACCGTTCTCAGGATTTCTTTTAGTTTTAAAAACAAAGAAAAAGAAAAATGTACCATTATATGTACTTATATAGTTTTTTTAATTGATGCCTGGGTCACACATACACATTTCCCCCTAATAATTCTTCACACTCTCATAAGTAAGTGTGTTTTTATTTTCATTTATTTTGATATATGAAACTGTCTCCATAATCTTAGATGCTGTGACGTGGTCTGAATTTGTTAACAAAAAGTCGAACCAACCTGTGAAAAATCAATAGGTGCTTCTGAAGTGCTTTAAAACAACACAAACATCACTTTTTATCATCTAAATGTATCCATACGTGATGTTTTTCTTTGGCTTGATTCACTAAATCACATAATTCATAGTCTGTAGCATTCAGACATGTGCGTGTCTCTGTATGTGTGTGTGATTATATATGTATGGTGCGTGAGTACATACACATTTGCTCATATCACAAATCAAGATGTGTTTCCATGGCACTGATCATCTCTCAAGTTGAATGTGTATGTATGTGTGCGCTGGAGTGTGTACCCAGGCCTTGGAGGTTCCCTTTGTCATGCATTCTGACATTCGCCCTGTGGCTGTTCGACTGAACAGCTGCTCTCTCTCCTCAAAGGCTCTCCCACATCTTCTGCTCCCTTTCCTCTCAAGATGTATCTTTCTGTTTCTGTCTGTTTCTCTTTTCGCTTTCTTCAAATCTGATTTAGTGTTATTCCTTTGGTTCATGCCCATGTCTATCTATCCTTATCATTAAGGAGTCTACATGAGCTTGTACCGCTCTACGCCTATCAGACCTCATTATGCTGTACAAACACACTGTATTGTCCAGCACTTATCACTCAGTCATCTATTCACCGACAGAATAGAAAACATTTCCTGTCATTACCTGTTTCCACTTAATGTATATTATAGAGTCTTAAGGTCTTTTCTCAAAACCAGTGAGGTGTGAGTTTTAACTCATATGACGTTTTTTTTAATTAATTTAATTTTTTTAAATTCATTTTTATTTGTATAGCGCCAAATCAAAACAGAAGTCACCTCAAGGCACTTTACAGTGTTTAAGGTTTACAAAATATAACCATATACAGAATTATATAGAAAACCCAACAAGCCCACTTGAGCCTTTTGATGAAATCCATTCCAGCCTTTTTCACCTGTTTGGTTTAAGTGTCATTTAAAATTTTATAATGTCAATTTTAGCACTGGACCTTTTGTGCTTGATGCTTCTTTGTTTCCAGATATGCAGATCTACTGAGACTAAAGCTCCATGTCTTGTGCTGGTTTCACTAGGGTTGCTTCTCTAAATCAGATGAAGAACAGGACAGAGTCTGATCCCGAATGTGAAGCTGCTGAACGGTAGCTGAGGGCAACCATCTTAGTCTTTGTGGGTGCATCTTTCTTATTTTTATTATAATGTTGAAAATGTTAGTTGTTTGATTGTGATTTTAAATGTATACAGATAAAATGACCTATACTTCTTTACCTCTTTAATTCCTTCCAGCCCCGATCGTCCCAGCTCACTTTTCAATTAGAGAAGAAACGAAAGGGAAACATGACAATGAGGCTTTTTTTTTTCTATTTCTGCTGGTCTAATAGAAGCAGCCTATTGAATAGTGGATGAGAGCACGGAATAAAGAGGAGAAGCGGGGAGGCTCGTGGCTATGTGATGGAAGTGACACGCTCCTCTCTCCTCTGTGGAACAAGACAGAAATGCCCTAATGCTCATTTTCAGGGCATCCTTCCATTTTTCATTATGTCTAACACTACTTTCTGTCCCTCATCATCCATACCCCGCTCTAAAATCTCTTTTACCTGTCCATCTCTCCCTCTAATCTCACTCTGCCTGTGTTTCTGACAAACTCTTTTCCCATCTACAACCTGCTCTTCCCCATCAATGGGCTCTTTAGATTTTTAATGAGCCTATATTTAGCTTTGCTAGATAGCAGGAATGTTTCTGAAGCATTTTGCCTTGAACAGCATTTCTCCTGTCACCTTGGACATTTTTCCCATCTGCCTCATGCAGTTTTTAGTCAAGTGTCTCATTCTTACCTTGCATCACTCCAGCCATCCATCTATCTTTCCAAGGGATTCATTATAACATATTAGATGCATTAGTGAGAGTGTAAGAGTGAATAAGGGCCAAAAAGGCTTGTATCCAAATAATAATCTGATTTTTCCATTAGCAACCTCTCTTCCCTACTCTCACTTTTCTCATTTTCATGTTTGTGTGTGTGTGTGTGAGAATAGGTTATGTGCATGCCCAAAGTACATCCATATTTTAAATGACCAGCATCTAGTGATGCTGAGATTTCAGCATCACTAAAAAGGGGCAGATTGGTGCATCACTAAAAAGGGGCAGATTGGTGCATGATGAATATAGATATTTTGAAAGAATTTTTCCAACTTAAAGTAAAAAAACAATCTTTAGCAGTCTGAATCGTAAAAATGTTTTTTTTCACTGATCCTCTGCAAAATATGCCCTGTGTTATATACTTTGATTATACTGTGAATAATTCTTTTACGAAAGCAAATATTAATTCTGCGTAATACAGAGTGCCTTTAAAGCATTTTACAGTCACGCTGTAATAATGTCTAAAAAAAGTTTTTTTTTTTTTGTTGTGTTGACCAAAGAGAGAAATAAGCAGCAAATCATGCTAAAATCACAGTAGAGCACTGTTGGGCCTCATCTCTCTGATCACTGTGTATGGTGCCCCTTAACTCACTTAACCATTTTATTCATGAATTGGTTTTGTAAAGAATTAAATGAAATAGCTACATGTATTACTGAACCTTTAAATAATGACCTCTGTCAGGTCGGTCTTCACCTTATTGTGTAATGCTCTGAGCAAATCAGCTTCATATGTCGCAGCTCTAATTGCTTGTGCTGTACCAAGCTGCAGAAGTAATGCAGGCTCAGCGGCTGGTGCAGTGTCTTTTTAGGTAGTGTCACAAAAAGGTCAAAGAAGTTTTAAAGGTCAGTAAAAATAATGGTGAGCGGCTTCAAACAGGATCTTACAACCTGCAGACCAGTGACTTTCCTCAGTGACATACACGCTTCACCCAGTAACAAATGACTAATATGCAGTTTTCCTAACATCTAATGTGTCATTAACTAATTATCCTTCAACAGGCGATTTATTTATGCAGAGCTGCTGGAATTGACAATCAATATTACTGAGAGAAACATAACATTATGTGTGTATTTGCAATGGATGTGCTAACCACCTACCTTTTCTAGTGCACATTTGTTCCACGTTGGAAAATGTTCAGATCTCTGCATACGAGTGCAGAGATCAAACAACAGTGTGTTTTACACACAATACCCCATTTATAACATGACATTCATAACAAAACCTGCCCTGACCCACGAAAAAAAAAAAAAAAAAAAAAAGAAGTCACAACCCCTTCATGGAAACTGTCAGCACTGAAGCTAGTCAGGTTCCTCTGACACACATGTACAGACACATTAATGCTGGGTGGAAGCTACAGTGAAATACAATAGGAGGAAACACACACACACACACATACGTACACACACACAGGATGGTTGATGCATAAATGCTCAAGAGAAAACAAACATGCTGAGGTAGGAAAAGACACACATTTATGCACACACACACACACACACACACACACACACACACACACACACACACACACACACACACACACACACACAGGGCTTTTCTCAGCTGTTAAAACTGTTACCCAGTGTTAGTGGGGGATCAGTGCTGTGCCATTAAACTTTAAGGAGAGCTTGCTGTCTAGCAGCAGTTCTTTTATCGCTTTTGGATGCTACATGAACACATCTGCTTCATGCGCTACTATCAGCTTTTTCCCCTACAGCCCATCCTCTACGTCGTTCACTCCTCAGCTCTTTTATTCTTTCGCCTTAAGTTCACCTCTCCCTTCCTGCAGACGCCCAGGTCTAACAACAGGAGAGCTGCTCCATTTCACAATTTCTAAACAGCCATTTTTTGGTCTGGCAGTTTTGTGTATAACCCTTCATTCACTCTACTCTTTCTTTAACCTCTGTGCTTTTATCTGACAAGTATTCTGGTCTTTACAAACACTGGTCTCTACCATACACATATGGGATTTTCCTCAGTGTATCCTTGCTGATGTCATGTTTTCATGTATTTATTATATTTAAATTTACTTTTTTTTCTTTATGCGTAGTGAACTAAAGGTGATGGACATAGCTGTGGGATGTGCTGTACGTGTATGTGAAAGTTCATGAGGCTTACACATCAGCACAGTAAACTGGAAAATTAAGATTTTTAAAACATTTAAGGAAAATTAGCCTGCTAGTCTGCTGACTAATAGGAGATTTGTGCCACTATTCAGCTCACTGTGGTTATCTAAATCTAATCTCCCATATAATTTAATTACATTCAGTAGATTTCATTAATATGCAGCTGAAACCTGCTTTTCTTTTCTTTGTAAGACTCTGTACTCAGGTTTTTGTTCTTGTGTTCACTTTTTCATCATTTTCTTTCTGGACCAAGGACAGCGCCTGACCTCTTGGCATGCATGAACACACACACACACACACACACACACACACACACACACACACACACACACACACACACACACACACACACACACACACACACACACACACCTCTAATCAGGAAAGGGATGGGTTCCTTTTATAATAGATCATCCTGCTGTCTGGCTGTATGTGTGTGTGTCTTCATACTGTGTGTGTGTGTGTGTCTTCATACTGTGTGTGTGTGTGTGTATGAAAGTGAGAGAGCGTGTGATGGTCGTTGAAAACAGGTGATCAGGAAATGGGGAACTCCAGGAAATTCCTCGGGGCATGAGAGAGAGCAGTCACAGGAATGTGCATGTGCAACAAATGCATTCAGAGGAACAAATGTGCCCAACAGTTCCTCCAAACTTAATGCTTATATATGTCACACAAATGTGCACATTCAAACACAAACTCATGCTAAATCACAGCTGGTTGGTTTGTAGCCTGTTTTACTAATTGTAGTTGTTGTATACTCTGTTGTGCTGTGAATCATTTCTCTGTCGTCATAGTGTTTCAACTGCAGGAACAAAGTGATTTATATAAGTACAGAGAAAACTTACATTTTAGCCACATTATCAAAGTATCATACTTTTACAAAATCTTCATTTCCACCTAATTATGATTGTTATAATTTAAAATATATTGTCAAAAATTTCAGTAAAGGTTATTTTTAAGCTACAAAGCCAAATGCAGATTAATGTTTATGCACCAGGAACAGTATGAAACTTTTTTTTTTATGTGACACTGTGGTTATTTCCCGAATTGTGCTGCACCATGAATGTCTAGAAACAATAGTAACGCAAAACAAACTTCTCTGATTAAGTTTGAAAATCAGTCCGACCTGCAACGCACAGAGTTTGTGTTTGTTTTCACACTTTGCTTTGTATTGGAGTGCGGCATTCTTGTTATCTGGAAGAGAGACTTTAAAAATAGCCACTCAAAGTTGCCTTGCTCCTTGTGCACAGCTCACAAAGCTAGAGAAAAAATGGTTGGCATCATATTCTGGCTCCACACTGTGATTTTTGCATCCCAAAATATTGTGCTGCAGTATGTCAGGACTTAGAACACAAAGAAAACTTGAATTACTGCCTTCTGTCAGTCTCTGCCAACTAATCAAGTTGTCGTTTACATATATGTCTGTTCAGATATATTTTTTAATCAGTCTATCCATGATTCCAAGTAGTTGTTTGCGCAAGATGTAATGGAATTTCCTCCAGGCGCTCCTATGATATTACATTTAAAAGAAGTGGATCAATATAAAGAGACAAGAGGACATAAAATACATACATACAGAAAACCAGAAAGCATAATAGCACTGACCATGGCTGTCACCAGCAGGGAGGCATTAAAACATTTATTGTCACTTATTGTGACAATAAACAGCTGTGGCTGGAGGCATTAGGTTTTTTGGTGTCTGTATGTATCTATGAATGTAAGTATGGTCAAAGCCAATGTGTGTCCCATTCTCTTTAATGCTACAGGATATCAGAACCACCTGAAGGAAAGTTCAATACATCTGGCACAAACATCTCATATCATGCATGAACTCAGTCTAGAGAATAAACAGACATGCATGCAAAATGCTGCTTCTTTGGTTGGAGACATATAACCTTAATGAAATAATGACAGTAATGATTTTATCTTGTATCTTGGTGCTCACATAAAATTTCTCCATTCACCAATTTGTCACAATTAGGGAAAGCCCAATCAATAAAATCTTCTCTAGGCTTGTTAGTGTAGCTTTCTACAAAACACACAAATCAAAAACTCCTTTACTTTACAGTTAAAATATTCTGTGCTCAAATGCTTTGCAGCAGTGCTGTGATCTCAGTACAATCACCTGGCTATGATCACATAGGCAGGTGTAACAAGTACCATTCTGTCAGACAGGAGAGAGAGTGATGCATTGGGACAGTGGAGTATGAAGTTACCTGCTGTTTGTAAAGGAGACAGAATACTGATGAGCCTGAAACAGACATGGTGTGTGAGAAGGACAGAAATTAAGAAAAAAAAATGGGGAGCTAGAAGATGATAGAAAGCAAGGGGGAGGTGGGTGATGGTGGTAGTAGAAGGGTGACAAATGGTATGTGTGTAGGGAATGTAGTGCGGCGGACAAATGGCTGAAATGTGCATTACCTCTGAGGTCGTCCATGGTGATACTGTAGAGGACAGATAAATGAGACAGATAAGGTGAGAGACACAGATACTTCAAATTATTTGGCATAAAATAATAAAAAGCAAAGCACAAAGGCCAAAATAATAACATTCCCGAAAACTGTATTCGCACACGAACGATCACATTGAAGCGAAACTAAAGTAAAAGTAATAGAAATATATTACATCGAGAAAAAGGGGCAATGTGATCTCTTACCCTACATGTACTCTGCCTTTGTTTAAGACATGTTATAAAAAGAAAGAAGCCTGTTATACACAAGTCAACGATATGTCAATGGTATTTACAGTATGTGGGTTGTTCCCTCCTATTGATTTGATGTGAAACTCCTTTCTACCTTTCTTTTTGTGATTTTACACAGTTCCTATCTAGGGTATCAAACCACTTCTTGGCTTGGAACAAGTTACTTAATGATACAGTATACTCTCAAGACAAATGAGGAACATCAGTTTGGTTTCAGCATTTCAAGAAACCTTTATAGTTAAGGTTCATAAAGCTTTTGAAATCAGTTGTGCACATGTGAAATGTCACAGCACAACTAAAAGTCCACATCTAGCTAAGGGAGAACGTGAACTTAGAGGTGACTGTACACATGAACAGTGACAACAGCCTCACCTTGATCACTTTGAATTTGACTTGATTCCGCACCGAGATCGACCTGAAAGTTAGAAATGCTGCAAATGATTGAATGTGATCACAAATACAGGGTTAAAAAAGCACTGCTGGGGTCCTTGCTGTGTAAGAGTTGAAAAAATCAATACAAGTTATATTTTTTTGTTGGTTGAAACAAACTTTTACCCCTTAACACGAGGGAATGTGTTTAGCACATATATCGAAATACACAGAATAAATGTGGGGTCTGCAAGAGTGATTCGAGGGCCAAGAGAAGAAAGTGTAAAAGTGAGGATTGAGGAGAGAGAAGAGCAGTAATGAGCCCATGAAAGAGGATGAGAAGCATATTCACAAACCTGCTCAGCCTGCCACCGACTTTGACAGCAAGATTCAGCAGTGAGTGAGAAAGATGAGCAGAAAGGAGCACAGAAGAAGAGAGTTGCAGATACGTAGAAACACGAAATAAGCCGTGCAGCATGTTGTGATGGCTCACATGCAGTACGATAGCTCTCCGTCATCCTCCTGTGAGAGACGGAGAGGTAAAAAGTATGGAAGTGGCAAAGGAAAAGGTGGTGCAGAGGGAGGCAATTAATGTGAGACAGAAAAGTTGGGCGTGAGAGAGTGAAAGATGACACAGGGGTAGAGGAGACAGGCTGTAATTAGGTAGGTCACGAATCAAGGAAGAAACTATTTAAAAGCAAAATGAACCTTCAGTAACTATCACTTATTGTATTTATTATTGTAATTATTACAAAATGATGAGCAGTGCAACTATAACTTTCTGTTCTCATCCCCTTTATCTGCTGGACAGAATTGTGTGTCAACAGCATGATAAAGATTTGTTTTAGGCACAAAAGCGTGGTTAGATTTCTACTGATGCTTTCTTCCAACCACTCGCACGTTGTAGTTTCGACTATGATCAAACCCAGTCACATGAAACAGTCAATCATTAACATGCTGTACTGAATGTATGGAAACTCTACTTCAGCTTGAATCATGTTGTAATTGTTGTTTCTGCCACGTCTGTTATGTTAATTACTGACTCATCCTCCCTGATAAGTCAGTAACACATAGCGTCCTGTTATAAATGCTGCAGTGTTGTGATAAATAAATAATTGATGATGATGATGATGAAGGTTCGTGCATTTACCCAGTACATTTTAGTATCTCTTTATCAGAGTGCACGCGTCTGTTCAATTTGCTGTCCACTATTCCCTTCAATGTGTGTTTGCATGTATTCCATCATTGAAGACAGCCGTCTTATGTATGCTTTTATGTATGCATGTGTACTGCATGCTTAGAGATGTGGATACATGCATGCCTGAGTCTGAAAGTGTCTGCGCTGTACGTGCGTCTCCCACACTGCTATATGGCCAGCGTGCTGCGGTCCTTGAGCCCCTCGGGGGGAGGGAGAGAATGAGTGTCATAAAAGGAGGTCTTTAAAAGAGCTGCTGCAATAGAAAGAGCTAAAGAAAAGACACGAGAGAGTATTCTAAAGATGAGAGAGTGACTGACATTTAAAGAGGAAGAGTGAGGTAGGTGGCCTGATTTCTTTGATTTTCCAGTTTTACCGCAAAACAAATTAAAGTATTAATAAAGTTAAAAGCAAATCTTTTTCCTGTTGCTGCAAATTTGTATTTGTGCATACAGAAGCATTAGCTAGATGAACAAAAACAAATCACTGAGACGGAATAGGACACTGTGAAAATCAAAACAATAGAAATCAAGAGTAAGCCATAAGAGAGAAAATAAATAGAGCCCTGTTGTTTACTGGTTGTGCTTCTTAATACTGATGCCAACCTGACTAAGTCCGAAATTTATATAAATACAAGGGGCCAGTGAGACAGTGTGTAAACAGCACTTGCACAGAACTGGTTGTGCATTAGCAGGTTTTTATGTGTGTAATTTTGGATTTCAAATTAAGTTGCACTGAAAACCTGTTTATTGTAACAGCGGGTCAAGGCAAAGGGTTCATTAATTTTGTGCTCTCGGTTTTATTCATTCTTTCATTACTGTCAATAAATATTCCAGGTACAAGAATGTTTGTACCATATTGCGTGTCCTCTTTGGCCTCACCGCTCACTGGTTTATTAACTAAATGAATTTAATGGAACTGTTTTAAAAAGGAAGAATGCAACAGGCATTGATTATTACAGCCAAAGTGATGATGGTTTGACATAGTGCCATGTCAACGAATAGGTTTATCAGACTGAAGCGAAGAAAGACAATACGCCCTATTCTATGAATAATATTATTATTTTGTACTTACTAAGAAGGGATGATGATGAAAACTGTCTGCCAGCAAAACACAGTCCCAAGCTGCAGCTAAGTTTACATGATTAACAGCTGCCGTGGCCAAAACCGAAGAGCAAATGACATTGCCAAGATCAAACGGAACATCACAAACTAGTGGGAGGTGTGAATAAGGTAATGCACGATAGAGGTAAAGAAACGGAGAGATGAATGAAAGATGAGCCGTGGAACGTGGGGAGGAGGTTAATGGAGAATGCTGAAGTTCAAGGTGGTTGGAGGTGTTTGGTTATGAGGAAAGGAGAGAAAAATTTAATGTTTTGGCTTCACAGCCCAAAGACGAAGGACAAAAATACCTTTAAGATGATTCATAGGTTAAAAACAACAACAACAACAACAACAACTAAAGAATGTATGGTAATAGGAATTTCAGAGATTCATTTTTCTCTTTCTATTAGCGGGTTCTTATTCTGAAGCCTGACCAGATGTAACAGATGTATTTACTGCTGTAGCTATTGTTCAAAATCAAATATTCTCCAGCAGAAGTGGTGAAAAAAAACAAAAAAACTAAAACAAAGGCACTTTGATGTAATCTACATTCTACAGCTGTAGCACATTAAAATGTCTGCAGTGTATGTTCCTTGAGGCTGACAGCGCATTTGACTGCAGCAGTCGTGGAACAATCTGTAGTGTTGCATAGTAAACTACCTGAATGAAAAAAAAAAAAAGACAAGGCAAGCTGAAGCTGCTGGATACAATAATAGCCAGGTATTTTTCTGCCAGTTGCCACGGGACTGTGAAAATACAATTTCATTTTCATTTCATGCCCTCAGTGTGACGGGCATGATTAATCTGGTCCTAACAGACCATTTTACCAAAAGAGTCAATTCGCTCAACTCGGAGTCGGTAATGAGGATGTCGATTTTCCACATGTTGGTCCTCAGCAGTCAGCTCAAACATCTGCTGCGCTAATGCATTTATTCATTTGTTCTTTTAATTCAGTTAAACATCTGTGAGGGAATGTGCCCACTTGATGGGGCTCAATCAGATACCCTGTCTTTCTCACACTTTAATATCTAAACCAGATTCCTCTAATGGCCCACTTTACATAAACTCGCAAAAATCACACTATCATTTATTCCTCCATGCGCTGTGCCGATCCGCGCCATCTGAATTATTAGATTTGTGGCCCAACATGGACAGTAATTAAGTCCAAAAGAATCAGATCTATTTCATGGTATTTACACCTGGATGCACTGAACCTTTCTGCCAGACGTAAGTGTGCAAAAGTATTGGAACATGGGCCTGACATGTGTTTCTTGTTGCCCAGGTGTGACCTCTGAGTTTGAGAGTTCAACTATATGGAGTATTCATACATTCAAGTATGACGTTAGGTGGATGCTGCTCAAGAAAAAACTTGAGCATATGATTTCATTTTCCTAACAATGCTTTTGCAGGGGATTGTGCATCATGTCAATGATGGTCCTCACAAGGAGAGATAAATACAGATAGATAAATGTAAGTGTGCTCATTGCAGGCTGCTTGGGAAAAAAAATCTGTGCTCAGGGCTGTCGGCTTTGTGCAGTGAAGAGCTCCAAAAGCTCAATGACATTTCTGCCATGTTAACCGCTACCCATTAAATGGATACAAGGCTCGGGGTGGCCAGTACTATCTGAGAGTGACAGAACACACACACACACACACACGTTCACAATTACATGCAGGACCACACAAATGTCAGCCGCCTTTTTCACACAGAAAAATGCTGCACTGTGCACGTAAAACCTCTAAACACAGCGAGACACAGAAAAGCACGTGGACGCAGGACACGCAAACAGGCGCAGTCACTCTGCTGTCATATTTTATGCACTGATCTCTCCCAGAATGCCACTGCGCTCGAAGCCGTCCTCTTTTTCAGCGCGCGGGACCTGGTTTCCAAACACTGAACAAGTTGTGCGGTCTGTTTGAACCCCGGGTGAAGTCAGTTTAACAGTTTTTCCTCCGATCTTCATCTCCATCTTAGCCAGTCATCCTGACGAGTTGAACTGTGGGTAGTACTGCCGCTGCACATTTGCAGAACGCCGACAGCACTCCCTACAAGTGTGGGAAGTGCTACAGTCTGCAATGCAGCTTTTTGAAGTTTAACTCACTCCTGCCTCCACCTGTACTGTTGTGCTTAGTGTTTTTTTTTTTTTGTTTGTTTGTTTGATTTTTTGGGAAGCATAACACACATTTATACTGCTAGTTTATTTCCTAAAGAATGAGAACAAAACTGTTTCAGTGACCGTGTTGCCTCCAACTTTCTCCGTATCAGTGTTAAACTGCCTTTCTTTACTTTCTGTCTTCTAATTAAAAAGAATTAATTAAAAAGGAAAAAGTATTTCACAATTTTCTTCCACAAATTAATGGATTTTCTCTTTTGTCTCGGATTCATGCTGTTGGATGTACTTCTTTCCCACGATCACCAGAATGACATTATAACAGCCTCTCTTCATTTCTTCCTACCTTTCACTTTTCTTTATATACTTTTTGCCTTTCCTCTACCTCTTCACTCTTATCTCTCTTTTCACTCAATCTAATTCATTCATTTCCAAGTCCAGGTTTATTTTTATTTTTTTCTTCTCGCCCCACTTCCTCCCGTGCATCTTCTCCCTCCGTCTCTCTCGCTGAGCTGGGAGGTGAAAATTGAATGACTATACAAGCCCAGAGGAAATCCTATCTATTGATAGATACTGGGGTCTTTGCAGTTATTAATTAGCCGAGACATTTATATCCTCATAAGCTGCAAGGGAGGGAAAACATAAAGGATGAGTGTATACATGCACAAAAAGCACAAGGGAATGGCAGGAAACAACCTTATCTCGTACAATACAATATTCTGTTACGATCCCTGCCTTGTCTTGCCCGTGTTAGTTTATTTTTGCTGTCCTTGCCCTTTCTGTCTGCCTCCCTCTCACAATTACTATGATCAGCTCCACCCGTTTACTCCCTCTGCTCACTCACCTCAACCACCAGATCAGTTTCACCTGTGGAGCAGCCTCCCTTCATAAGCTCCCCTTATTCAACGCCACGTTGCCATTTTCTTCCCTTGGATTATGGACTTCCAAAGCAGTGATTTTCTTGTCCCTTTTGTTTTGGTTTGGTTTTTCTTATTTCTTTGTCTTTTGCAACGATCCTGTGCTTTTGTTACTAGTAAAGCTTTTTTCCTTTGCCATTATCCTTTAACCTCGTTTTGTCTTGCACATAACTGGGTCCTCCGAAAACCCATGTCCGTGACATCTTCAACAACCAGCTAAACTGTGAAGAGTGAGAGGTGAAAAAACAACAACAAAGAAAGTAAAGTAAAGTAAAACAATAATTTCCATCTACTGCAGTAGATGTAGCTGTGCTGTATGTATGCCAGTATAATCAGCAGTTTGTATGAGCCACCAATAACCTTCTTTTCTGAGGTTGTTAAAGAAAATATTTGCCAGCAGTGCTCAAAGGTGAACATATTTAGTACTGATCACAGAGTGATAAAATATTTACCGAAAGAGATTTTAATGAACTCAAGAACAGGATCAAAGCTTGGAGCTGGAGTGAGAGGCTGCAGCATGAGGTTTTCCTGGGTAGATTGAACACACACACACACACACACACACACACTCTCACACACAAAAAGAAAATGAGTACACTTGCTAGATTCAAGCAATATGTGTGGAAAATAAATTGACTTTTGCACTCAAGGCAGCAACTCTCTGTGTGCTCCAATGACAAGAGGAACATGTGATGCCATTTAACCTTCATCTGAATTTTTTAGCAGTAAACATTTCAGTGAACTCTGTAAACAGGAAGTAATGCCGGCATGCATAAAAAAAAAAAAAAAATCTGAATATAATCTGTTATTCCTGTTTGCGCTGTACCCACGGATAACTCACCTTATCACTTTGATCCTGGAGTAAATGAACAAATGTGGTGATTCTCAGGCAAGGTTGTGAGCTTTAAGTTATCTACTTTTCCTTTATTCATAGTGTATGAATAAATGAAAATGTATGAATGTATGAATGTATCCATAATGATAATGAGTATTATCATCCATAATGATAATGAGAATATCACTGACTGAATGAACGTGTGCATCAGTACATCCCTGGACATTTTCTCTTTGATGTATGTTTCATTTTATTAGATAAATTACATTTCAATTACATATCCATGTCAATGTCATGTCCAGTCTCTACATACATATCCCTGCATGTAGCAAAACAAGGCAAACAGATCCTCTTTAAAGACAGAAAACCGAATCAACATCACTATTACATGCATAACTTAAAGGCTCAAATGTTATTGGCATGTGGGGGGAGGGAACCCCTCCAAGCATAATACCAACATGTCAGCTTTAAGGGACCGATACGGATGTTGTGAGGTGTTGCAAAACACAGAATGTACCCATTTTTATGAACTACAAACACACATACAGGCAGAAGACCCACCCACACACACACACACACACACACACACACGTCGTGCTAGGTAGATGAATAGTCATTGGCGTGAAGAAGCTGTATCGACTGGTGGAACGGCCTCTATTGATAAGGCCATAAAGGATGAAGCATCTTAGTATTAATAACTCACCACAAAGCTCTCCTCTGTATATAACACAGATATCATTAAGTGTGGCACTGCTGTCACACTGGTAATGGCTATAATCAAGCTCCCTGCAGCAGTCAAAATTTGTGTGTGTGTGTCCATACTCAGTCGTCTAATAAAGGAGGGTAGAGCAACCCTTTAAGCCTTGTTTTGACAGAGAGTGGATAACGCAGGGCTGAATGCATAAGGGGGGAAAGGCTACGTTTGTCTGATCTAGCAGTGGCTGACTTGAGTATAATTGTACATTGCAGCTAGTAAGGTCTCATTACACTGGATTCAACTGCAGGGTCAAACAAACATTTGGGTACCAGTACTGTATATGAAAGTGTGCATGCATGTGTGAGATACGTTTTATATTGTTTTTAATGTTATACTATACTCCTACATGTATTGAATATTTTTGCATAGCTGTACAGACCATCTACTCCAGCATTTTCTTTCATTTCTGTGTTAGAGTAATTTCATTAAACCTAACTTCTGTTCAGCATCTATTGGCTCTAACTCCAACATGATCTACTCACTTTCAGTAGACAGAGACAGAGACAGAGTAGTGCACTCAAGAAATTCAGCACAGTGGCAAAGAAGCTCAACATAACGGCATAGAAGCTCAACATAACGGCATAGAAACCCCACTGCCAGCCAATATCATATCCCCGTAAAGCACAAAGATACAGACACAGCACACAAGTAGACGTTCTCACAACAGCACCAACCAATTGCGTAGCTGACGCCACAGGGTCTGCATAGATCCAGTGCATAAATCTAGTTTAACGCTAGCTCAGTTTGTCTAAATTGAATTTAGTCAAAGTTAAATCAGGAAGGCTTCTGCACACTTTATTCATGAAAACAAACACATTAACCACAAAATAATGGAACAACAGTCCGTTCTATTTGTGAAAAGACAATGTAATGAGTAATGAGTAATTGGCTGTGGTTGTTGGACAGTGGTAATGATTTCTGGATTGGATTATTTTAAAGGTTGTTGCACTTTGTCCACCAGAAGAAGATTTTGTGAGTTTCACATTAGAAATGAGACTGACTAAAACACATTTGAGCCATTATGTTTGAAATTTATTTAAGCGCCAGTTCAATTGTAAATAGTTATACAAATACTAACCTTTTAAATGCATTTAAAAATCCATTAGGTTGCACCTTAGAAGAGTCACTAACGTTCATTAGTATGATCATGTTTTGCAGATGGCATGATTCACTTCCTCACACCTCTGTTGCCAAGAAGTCCAAGTGACTTTTTAGAATATTTTATATATACAGTTAATGTCCTACACATTGCAACACACACTGTGTATTCAGAGGACAAACTCTATGGTGGTTTGCCCTCTGAATGTTCTTTAAAGTTGAGGAACTATGCTAAAAACAAAAAACATAATAAATCATTCTCATTGTGAATAATTAATAAATTCATTCCTTACAGCTATAAAAAGAAAAACAATTGTGTTATAGTTACACTATGTCTGTTGTGACTTATTTGGCCTTGTGCATGTATGTGTGGCCACGGATATGTGAGGTTTTTACTATTCACTGATGTGTGTTGTTGTGTTTATGATCACATACAGGAACAGCTATGCAGATTCAAATGCGCCTAAACAAACATAAATACTGCACATTTGGTTATATTTTTGTTAGTATTTTACATCAATCTGCCAGGAAACGTTTTCTGTTTCCATTTCTGTAAATACAGTCAGAATTCGCAGATTCATTATGTCCAGATATGTCGTAACAATCACACCTAGTGTGTCTGTGTCTTTTTAACACGGGGCAAGTTTAAAACTCACTGCCAAACCTGATTAAACCATTTATTAAGTAAAATATTAAGGTAAATATCTGCTAACAGGAAAAGCTAATTTTTTATTATTAGAATAATGTAAAAGACTTAAAGACTTAAAGAACAGTGTTTTTATTGAAAGCAGCTTATTTGGGAGCATGATAGTAACTGAATCCCTACAGCACATGCCACAGAACTACAGCATCCCCGAGTCCGGCTGGGGACCTTTAACGCATGTCATACCCAGTTTTCTTCTTCTATGTTTGCTGTCTGTCTACTCACACACTAGTGTATAGTGAATAAAAAGCAAGTGCAAGTACAACAATACAGGCAGAGTAAGAGGACAAGACATACAACCTATTTTTCCCATTTTTACTCCTGATTGCGGTGTTTTGTTGCAGTGACATTTTTTTTCTATTAAGAGCTGAAGGATGCAAACAGGGATTAGCTAATGTGCTTAAACAGTTCATTTTAATTAAAAAATTAGCAACTAGGAATTAGTTTGATTATTCAGGGGATTATTATAATACGCATCTGTGATCAGTTGAAGAGATTGTGTCTCATTTTGATTCTCTTTACTCTGTTAAGTCTAATTCTTACAAGACTGTAGAGAATCTGAAACAGAGACATATGTACATATTGAATACTTATTAGTGGGTCACATTGTTGATGGCAATAAAGCTGCTTAGTGAATAATTGTGATGGTTCTATTGCAACAGGCAGGATAAGAACAGAGTAAGATGCACTCCGACCTGCTGAATGTCAGTGTCTGCCAAGCAATGTCACTTTAACACACAATGTGTCTGTTGATCTTTACTAGCAGCCAGCACAGCTGTGGAAAGTGTGTGTGTGTGTGTGTGTAGGTGTGTGTGTCTCAATGGCTGTTAAATGATAGTTCAGGTATAAATAGAGTGGAAGTCACGTGGGTTAAGAGGGAAGTAAACCTAGGGTCATTTATAATGAATGACATGACTGGACCACCTATGGTGATGGGAGCCATCACCACACATGAAAGACAGGCTACAACTTAAAACAAGAAAAATGTCAAAGTCAGCACAGACAGACAGAGGATAGAGGTTTGCTGTGGAAAGAAGGGGGGACAACAAAAACCAGCAAATTGTTTAAAAGAGAGGTTCGAGGACACCTAGTAACTGATTTACTGATGATTTTTTAATTTATTTTCTGGCAAATAATGGATCAAGCCCCTCAGTCTGCAATTACTAAGAGAGCCGAGCACAGTGCTTGACTGATTTAGAAACTGCAGCAACATTGTCAAATGACAGTGAGTCTTTTTGCTTTGAATGTCTGTTATGTAGCATCTTCATTGTCAAAACCAAATTAAGTATATTGTCATTGGAGAAGGGTTTCCTGTAGAATCAACCGTTTCTGACAGCCAACAATAACTGGCATACACAAGCTCTTTAGTTAGCTTCCAAGGTCTAGGCTTGCAAACACTTACTGTGTGCCTTGGCTACTGCATAAGCAGCACCTCATTCAATGCAACACAAAAACAAAACTAAAGCTGATGGAAATGTGGCTCCCAATGCAGTGGAAGAAACAGCGCTGTGTCCACAGAACTGAACGCAAAGACAAATCCGTTTTGTGGAGAACATACAATATGAAACCCTTTTATTCATTTGTCTGATGGAGAGGATGGTTCAGACACAACATATAGAAAAATAATCACATGTGCAGATTATTTGCACAAGAACATATTGTTTAGGAGTCAAAAGTGGAAGCTTATACTTGATTTGTTAGAGAACAACTTTCTCTGCTAAAGAGCGACACCTCTACACCTCAATTAATGACGCATAATGCAGACTGATGCTAGTAATCAGTGATGCATGTAAGCACATTGAGCAACATCCTAAAGCTCCTAAAGTGGAGGAAAAAGTTTTTAGTCACAACAGCACTGAAGCTGCATTTATCCAGGTTCACAGTGGTTTGGTGGTTTGTGTGATGAGGTAATAAATAAAGGCTCATATCAGAAGGTGATACAGTATGCATCGACTACAAGTATGTGTGTGTGTGTGTGGGAGCAATTTTGAATCATTTAGTTTGTTTACACACCATAACATGACAACCTGTAATTGGATATGTGGATAACAACCTGACAGCTGATAATAGATGTTTGTTGCAGTAGATATGTTGAGCTCTCTGACTTGGGCAATTATCTACCTACACTCTGTCACAGTGCTATGTTACGATGACATCCTGATGAATATGTCAGCATATGTGCAAACTAACCACTAGATTCCATTGTTATCTCCAATAGCCATCCATGTGTTTGCATGCCGATGTCTGTACAAAGACACACGCATGCACGGTTTTGCATGTGCGCCTGAGAAAAGCGTGTGATGATCACAGGTGACACTAGCTCATACTAGATCCAGTGTTTCTGAGGTCAACCATAACCATTCTTTAATGAAAAATACATGGCAGAAGAGATATTATTTCTACGGAGGATGTCAGCTTTTGGGTGGAGAGCAGATGTCCCTCCCACAGCGGGATAATAATTTATTAATAACAAAGACAGAGATTGCGAGCATTAAGGCAAGTCTCAAATGATTACACTTAATGAATACCCAGTTAGCAGCGAAATCAGAAGACAAAGCTAGTTTTTTTTTTCAAATTGATTCAACAAAATTAGCTTTTAAAAACCACCCCAGGAGGCATTTGACAGAGCGAAACAGTGCAGGAGGATCAATGTGATAAAATAAGTGTGAATGCCTTCTAATTCAGTTCTGTTAGAAATTTTGCTGAACATGTCAGTGTGGTGTATTGACAGGTCCGTGATCTACAAAGATGTTTCTCTTGTGCAAATGTTCAAAACCCATAACGGATTCGTAGAAAATCAATCAAGCAAACTTATGATATTTATTACTTATGGAAAACCGCTTACCGGCATGGATTTAATGACACCGAGCACACAATGTGTTAATGCATTAATAAAATGAAGCGGCCAACAGAACATGGAACTGTGTCTGTAATCATGCAGTGAAATGTCCCACATGTAACTAGAATGTATATTTGCCTAATCATTTCCTTAATCAAGTCTTGTTTTAATTGATTATTTTATGGAACCTCCAGTTTAATGTTGTCTGCCACTGTTTGTCTCCAGGGCCCTAATGAGCACTGCTGCTAGGTTTACTCAGAAAATCAAATCCCTGATAAACAACAAACTTTGCTCACTAAATTCTTAAATGACCCTGGACACAAATTAACAACCTGGCATTTCAAAGTAGAAAGCGTTCACACAAATGCCAAAACAAAAACATAGTCCTCTAGCACTGCTGAATGCATCTCAAATGATCAGAATTTGACATAAGCAGAAAGATGTATTCATAAATATATATGCAGTAGTAAAGAAATACTGTATTCCAGTATGCAAAACAAGCTAATAATAAAATCTCTCATATCTGAAATGTATTGATAGTAGTTTGAAGGAAAAACATTGGCATCATTTATTGAAGTATGAAATCACAAGTTAGTGCCTGATAGGAACAAGGTAGTTATAAACTCTGACTTCTGTGTTTTTTTTCTTCAAGACTTTAAATGGTGACATGATGGTGTCATACAATAGATACTGTACAAAATCTAAATCTCAACAATGTGCATGTGTATTTTTCCAGTTTCCATGGTATAGATCCTTATACATTGTCTCCAGCAGCAGTTATTAAGTAAAAAATGATGCGTAGGATATGTTTAGGTTGTAATCACACTGGAGGGTGAAATAAGTGATTAAAACAAATTATCTTTAAGGCTCAAAATCACACATGATGTAAGGCATGCTTTTAAAACCTTCCAGTAATCTACATTTGACAACTAAGATCACCTTCTTTTGCTGGTTTGTAAATTATAATAATCCATAATAACCCTTCTGTCATCTGTTTATTGGTCAACATTTTGTTGTTATAGAAACAACAAATGAATTAATATTCCTGGAGAAGTTTGTCTTGAGGACCTTAAGCATCCACATACACACGCACTCACAGGGACCAAGAGACAACCATCTCAGTCTTAATTGAAAGATGTAATCTTGCAAATGGAAGCCATGAAACATTCAGAGAGTGTGTGTGTATGTGTGTGTGTGTGTGTGTATATACGGTACTGTATGTGTGTAAACCTCAAGAGACTCAGTCAAAGACACTTCAGTGTGATTGAAAAAAAAAAAGACACTTGTGAACTCCCCTCAGCTTCCTTCATCTTTTCCCACTCACTCTCTCCATTTTCTTCTTCTTGCCCCCTTTTCACTCTCCCATCCTCCTCCACACTTATCCTTTCCCAAATAGGAGTCTCAGTGCCTTCAGTTCTGCCATTACCCAGCATTGTCCTGCATACTCATACACATCCTCTCCTTTTCCTCCATTCAGTCACTTTTTAGAACAGCACATGGGGCGGACTAAATGGTAAACTATTTATATATTTCTCTATATAAAACTACATAAATGTACCTTATAGAAGGGCAACTACGTATAATACCATATCAAAACTCTGAAAGACACACCGCTCTCTTCCACTGTGCTTCATGGTGGGAACCACACATGCACGTGGCATTTATTTACGTTCTCCTTGTCTCAAAAACCTTTATTTATTTGATCGTCATTGGATTCATTCATTCATTTATCACTGGAACCAAAAACCTCCACTTGTCTAATGGCCCAAGCTATTGTCTTCTTCTTCACTGTCTCCCTCTGTAGTGGTTTCTTTGCAGAACGTTGCTTTTGCTTTGATTCACAGTCTTCTTTGAACATTTGATCATGCGTCTGTGCACTTTCACCCCCTCTTTACTCACACACGCGTGCTCAAAAGCTACAGAAAATCCCAGCTGTGTGTGTGCCTCTAGGAAAAAACATATTGATCTCAATGGTATCTGGATGGGTTAAGGAAAATAGGTCTAGGTTGAAGCTATTTGTCTGAGAGTAGACCAACCTGTAGGAGATTAGGAGAGTGGATGTGGTTGGTTGAAGGGTGGTCTTGATGCAGTTGACTATGAAATGGATGTGTTGAGTGGAAGAAGGTTTGTGACAGTGACAAAGACAGTGTATACACTCATTATTATTATATAATGTAATAAAATGACATTTCTCAAATGTGTTTGTCAGCTAAAAAACATGTAACTAATCACTGCCTGAAAAAAACCTGTGTGAGGAAGCAGGTGACGGAGGGAGGGAAGAAAATTAGTTCATCAACACACAGACCACTTCATGAACTGTTCACACTATTTCTACAAACAAAAAAAGAAATCAGGCTGTTTAAATGAAACCTTGGAGCTCGCAGACCTGCATTCTTGAAACAGACATCAGAGCTTTGTTCAGTGGAAGCTGCACACCCTGGGAATGACAGAAAACTTACACACCTGCCTTAGCAGGGAACACTTTCATTCAGACTTGCACTGCTTCTGCAACAGGGAGGGCGCTTTTTTTCCCTGTGTTTATTTTTTATGTGTCACAGTATCAAGCAAGGAGTTGTGAGGGCAAAGTAAGAGCAGTCAATCATGAGCACAGAGCCCACCACTGTCAAGCTGGGTCTATTGACTCTTGGAGGGTAGACAGACAGAGAAAAGGAGCCCTGAGTAAAGTAACACTCACAAGTCAGAATTTAGCTGTTGGAGGGCAAAATCAGTCTACGGCGACAGATGTAAAACTGGCATAAGACAAAGATGAGCAAAACAGCAAGGTAATAAAAAAGAAGAGCAGTAGAAGGGTGGAAAGAAGTCTTAGTCTTAGAAGATTTAGCACATACACTGTAACAGACAGAGTGGATGAGGCCACAGACACAGGGATGAAAGCAGATGGGGAGGGAACAGAAGCAGCTAAAATCACTTGAGAAATGTAATGATGGTCCATAAAAGACCGACAAGTATTTTACACAGAGGCTGCCTGGGAGGGACAGATGAAGGAAAAGAATTTGAGAGAATGCACGGCATGTGATTGAAGGAGGAGGAGGGGGGGGGAGATTTTATGTTCAAAGTGGGAAGAAGCAAATGAAGAAGAGCAGAACAAGAGCTATTAAGTCTTGGCCAGATAGCGAGTGTGGGTGACTTCATTCAGAGAGAGAAATTGGGAGGGAGGCAGTTGACAGGATGGTCCAGACAGAAGGAGGGGGGGGAAAAAATGAGAGTAAAAGTGTGATCCAGAAAGCGATGGTGAAGGGGCGGGGGGCGTGCAGAGACGAGCTCAGAGAGGGGGCTCGTCTTCCGCTCAGCTGTGTGTCTTGGCTGGCTGTGAAAAGCTGCTCTCTTCCTGTCAATGCAGGAAGCCCACAGGGCGCCATTGTACCAGACTCAGAGGGAGAGACGGGGACAGATAGAGAGCGATGGACAGAGGTTTGAATAATTTAGTGGAATTGTTGATGAATTTAAGTTTCTGAAGGTTAGGTGTTAGCAGTTGCATTTGTTTGTCCTACACTACCATGTTCTCGTTTTTGCCGGTGCACATTTGCATGGTCAACACCAGCCAAGCTAGGATCTAAAACCTCCCAGAAATGTAATGACATGTAATGTTTACTGCAGATCCCGGTCTCACACACAGTCTTTTGTCCTCTCTTTGGTCACAATTGGCCCTAATGTCAGGCAGAGATTAGTTGCCAAGAGTCTGCGGTGCTGATTGGTTCTCTGCCAGAGAGATGGCTCTTTCAAGCTCTGTCGGTGAAATGAGAAAAACTTTCATTTCACTTGTTTTTTCTTAAAGGTAAAGCTGAAATAAAAAAAGCGTCTGCAGTGTTCAGTCCTCTCTGTGGTGCCGTGTACACATTTATACATTTATACATTCAAGCTGTGATGTTTAGACTGCAAATGTCTAGAACTGATGAAAAGTTGTGCTGTGCCACAATAAAACTAAATATTATATAAACAATGAGATTATTTTTAATTAACCTACCAGACCTAACACACCAGGTGGGTTATACCACACACTGTTGTGTTCCAAAGCTGGAGTCGGGGTTATTGGCGATGTTGAAATCTCATTGTGATTGTAGATGGGATATTCAGGAGCTCTGGGTTCACTCCAGTTGAGTGGTTGCTTTGCCCCGCCCAAACACTCCTGAACACAGAAATGGCAAAAAACCCTACAGAGCAATACTAGTTCAGACTTTTAATGTGTTTTCAGCAATAGTTTTTTTCACACGTTTGGTGTAACTAGAACCAAATCAGCGTTTTTCACTTTATTTGGTGTTTAAGTAATCAAATCGCATATTCAGGTTAACTTGCTCAAATGGCAGTGCACAGGTGTGTGTGTGTGCAACGGGTAGGAAAGTGTGAATCTGCGTCTCTCCTGACTCATACATAACACTCACATTAATTGGCCCAAATTGCACTTCACAAGATTAGAGTACTGTATATGTCAGAAAATTTAGGGTTTTTTTTTTCTCCCTCAAACCCAAATGAGACGCAGGACTCAGCATAATTGGATAGATGCTCCACTAAATACGCTGAGGACGCTGTTTTCTCCGCTTACACACCTGAAGTCTAAAAATAGAGAAGTAAAAAAAAATTAACCTACCTGCAAATCTGCAATTGAATGTTTCGTTCTCTAAATTTCTTAATCACTATTTTATTTTGAGTATTATTGAGTATTTTCCCTACTAAGTAAAACCTCTCACTGGCTGTGTCCCCACATAGAGGTGAGTTACCACACATTGTGTCAGAGGGAACAAGAGACAAACTGAAAGAGAAAAAGACAGCACAGATAAAAACATACATGTGACCAGAGCAGCAGAAAAAAAAAAAAAGTGACTTCACATCTGTTTGTGTTTCTGCATGTTTATGACTGTATGTTTACATGACTGCACAGAGCAGCCAACTCCACAGTTCAACAGCCCACGTGTCCTGTTCCATTTACTGTGCGCACATTTTTTGTCTTCCATACACAGGGTGGGTTTTACATATGTGACATTGAGTAATTGAGAGTAATTGCGTGTGAGGTTGGAAGAATAGAGAGAGCAAAAGATAAAACATGGATAAATACTAAAAGAAATCCTGAGCCGGGAAGCATCCCTTTGAAAAGGGAGATTAGAAGAGAGAAGCAGTGGATGAATTAAACATGTTTCTGCAAAGAACACTGATCAGAAGTGGAGCATATGGATCTAGGGATAGCTCTGTGTCTTTTTGGCCTTTTGCTTGCACGTTCACTTTGTCCTGCAAAGGACACTGATCTAATTCTTCTCTCCACCTGCTTTTTCATTTTGCTGTCAGTTTTTTTTCCTGTCAGTTGATTCGACTTTTCACCTTTACATTTATATCCTCGGTGCTTCGCCATGTTTACTAATTTTTATCCTTCTCATTGATCCTGTTATTATCTCATCTTTTTTTCAGACTAGAATGCCTGGGAATGACATCAATACTGGATTGGATATTGATTCTGTACCTGGTGATTTGTGTCCAGTGCCAATATTCAGTGATAATGCTTTGTAAGTATTTTAAGGTTGGTGTGTATCGATGTGTAGAGTTTCTGATTTTCACATACAGTAGGAGACTATAGCCATACACTGTACCTCTTTCACATTCACATCCTTCTAGTTGCCATAAATATCTTGCCAACATTTTAGAAAGGCTTTCAAATACACTGGTATTGCTTATAAAAAGTGTGGCCGTCATTGACCACAATTTAGGATTTTCCATAACTTGTCAGCGTCATTGTTCTAGTTTGGGTCATTTTGTTTATTCCCACTTTTCCATTTTGATTCCTTTCTTAGTTCCTCTTTACCATTTTCTTTTATCCAACTCCCTTATCCCAACTTTTATCTCCATTATCCCTGCTCCCTCTTCTACTCTGTTTTGTCTTCCTTATTTTTTTTATCTTATTCTTCACTCCTGCCTTAAGCCATCCTTTCCTTTCATCTTATCTTTACTTAGTCCCATTCTCATATATTGTCTCATTTCTTCTGCTGTAGTTATTCTAATCCATACTAACTACAGCCGTGTCTATTTTAGACATGAATACTAATGTTAGACCAAAACACCTTGGACCCAGTTTCTTAATATTATTATACATTCCTTCTAACTAGCTGTAAGCTCCTTAAAGCATAAGCCACGTTATGTGTTAATGTGTTGTGCTGTGAAGGTTTCAGGTTTCCTCTGCCAGTGTTTTTTTTTTTTTTACCTGATTTTATTGCTGACATTTGCCACCATTTACTGCTAGTCAGTGTGGGAATTTCAACTGAAGTATACTTGCAGAATACCATGTGATTTAAACAGTGTGTTTTTGTCTTTGTGTGTTTTTGTAACAATGTACAGACAAATACAGTACATACTATATGGTAACACAGTTAAGGGGGGTAACAAGCTGGGAAGTAGAACTAGAAGAACAACTAAAATCCATGGACGATGGTTTAATGTGTTTCAGTGGGGATCTTATTTCCAAATTACAATCTACAGGCTACTTACCAACTTACTGAAAGGAATGTCTTCTAACCTGGGCGTGCAGGTTGGAAGGCTCCAGGGAGCTGTCCATGGTGCTGATCCACAGCAACAACATAGTCTACACATTGTCTTCTTTAATTTCATGTTTTTCACCACTTCAACAGAGCTGAACTGCAAAACTGCCAATAATGCATGCATGGCTTGAGGGTTTATCATGACCAACACGCTACAAGTTCTTTTAGGCTGGTGTTTTCTCTAGAGATTGGAAATTACATGGAGCAATACATTAAATTACAGCTGGCATTTTATCTACTCTGTAATGACATGGAACAAGTGAGCAACCAAACTGAGGAGCCAAGAGAAACAAATATGGGATTAAAAATGTTTTTTAAACTTGCTTTCAGAGATGGAAAACCAAAAACAATCAACTGAACTTTGTGACATATGAATTTTCTATGCACTGAGATCCACATGTTGCATTTATCATTTTACATTTGTACTTTATTTCCTGACGTTCAAAGTCATGCACAGAGGTGAATATGTAATATTGCTTTTCACTGCAGTGCAAATTCCTGATCTCCTATGGCGTTCAAGCAGAAGAATACTAAAATACATGTGCTAAAGATTAACATTATTTTAACATGTCTTATGTGTTTTGTGTCTTATTACATGTGTGGGAAAAAAAAAAATTGCAATCCATGAACTGAATGCTGTTTTTTTTTTTGTTTTTTTTGTTCCACAGGCATGATGCTCTCTGTGAGAAGGGAGTCAAAGTGAGTGAGCAACTGAGTTATGAGGCCATGGTACATGCTCCTGTTATGTATTCATTAATAAGTCCAGTTTCTGAAGGGTTATGTGAGGTTGAATTCAGGCAGGGGTCTACAGGACTCCAAGTCTGCATTGCGTTGAACTTGTCCATTTTCAGCCTTGGTGTTGTTGTAAATTGTCCAACCTGCGTCATTAGTTTGCTTTCACACTTTACTTTTCTGCGATGCCATGCTGTACTGAAGTACTGCACATCACCTGCATTACCTGGAAGATCATAGCAATTGTAGAAACTGCAATGTCTCACCACCAGGATATTTATATCGTAGTCGTGACAAAGGCGAACTCCAGTATAGCATGTGCTGTGTACCAGCCTTGTATTGTCTCTGTTCATGTTCTGGTAGCTGGTAGTGAATTTCTGTAGATGAAAAGATTGGAAAACTTTTTAACACGCATATGATTTACAGTATATCTATCTCCATACTTCATACTAAATGTGAAACAAGAACTATAAACATCAGGGTCAATTCAATTAAATGGGCGGCAAGTTACAGCAGATACAGGAAACTAAACTTTTAATATGAAGCCAGTATTGCTTTGATAATATGATGAGGTATTTTGAGGTAATTCCAAAAATAATCACGTACATTTTCAGTAGAGCCAATTCAGGTGCAAAGCAGTGGTCCATTTGCTATATTTTTTTCCCCACATAATAAAAACATGGAAATACAGATTTGCACCAAGTATAAAAATAAATGAAAGGGATTAAAAAGTAAATTCTGCTGATCCCAGAAAAATGAAGTCTGCTTATTATTGTGAACAAGGCATCTTCTGCTTCCCGTGCTCCCACAATTAATTCAGTATGTCATGTGAAGTCTTAATTCTGTCTTACTGTAGCAAGCCTCCTATATATATATATATATATGTATATATAAATATATGTTAGAGTGGTGTCGACAGGCATGCATGCATACACACGTATGTACGCCCACATATGGCGTCTACGTAAGCACACCACTCCCTGTCATGCCCCATTATCATCATGATCATTTATTAAACGTGGCTTCTGCCAGAACAAGTGAGACTAAGAGTGAGGGAGCTCAGGGGAAGGAGGGATTGCTTTCTTAATTAAACGAGAGGAAAAAAAAAAAGAAAAGGAGCACAGTGCCACAGGCTGAGCTCCTTTGAAGAAAAAACATTTATCTCATTCACTGCATTCCCTTGCTCCTCGTTTCTCCCTCTCCGAGTTGGCTTAGTTACTCTGTGGCAGAGAAACGCACACACACACACACACACACATACACACACTGCGGCGCACTGCGGCTCATTTTCTTTGTAGAAGTGTAACATGAGCATTGTTTCTTTCCAGGTCATATAAAACCATTCTAAATGATATAACATCAAACATTCCTGTACACCTGCCAAGTTGGCTACATGTAGTGTTAGTCTCGCTTTTCTCTCGCATACACACACACACACGCACAATTCTTAGTGCTTTTGCCTTGGAGGACCAGCACATGTGCTGGTACTACTGTTTTGTCAACTTTCCTTGTATGTCATATGCAGATGGAATCAACTAAATGCCAAAATAGTCTTTCATGTAGTCACAAAGGATTCAGTGTGAAGATCCACTGTGATGTGAGGATATGACTTCTGTTCGTTTCCTACGGGCTTGTAAGACATAGGATAATTTGCTTCTGAAGACATTGTCGCATAACAAGCAGCACAGGATGTGCCCCAAAAATGGAGAGCTTGAAAGATTGTAAAAAAATGTTAAAGGCTACTTTACGATGTGTTCCGAGGTGGTAAACTGATTGTACTGTCTATGAGTCACCAGTTTGGCTGAAGTCACAGCCAGAGTAATAGCCAGTTTGACAGCGAGGACCTTAAATGAAATCCCCTCAGTTTGCTCAAACAGGACTCCAGAGATCCTTGAGCTGCACCAGAAGCTCCTACTGAGAAGATTTAAACACACACTGTGTCCTTCGCTTCACTCCCTGCAGGACACGTGTTAGGAAGGAGCCATTTTTTTGCCAAAACCCCAAATTATAAGAGGAATGACACAAACACCTGACTGTAGAATGTGACTAGCCTCTGTCCTGAGAAGTAGAAGCTGGGAAATTTCCCTTTAACCCTTTAAGTCCATCCGTTTACCATTTCTGGACGTTCAACAGCTGTTTGATAAACTGCTCATACAGTCTGGCTTATTTTTTTTCTCATGTAAATTATACACTATTCTCTCTGCTGCATTGTGCGTCTGTGTGCAGCTCAATCCACATTAGTGTAAGGAGATCTTTTAAAATAGGATCGCTTCAGTCAAACGGAGTCTTGAGATAAGGTCATCCCCTCTGTTGTGCCATTGTGGGCACATTTGGTTTGGTCTTTTCTAGCTGCTATATTTTGACATGCAACAGAAGTTGGCAGGAAAATTACTGGACCGGGCCATTTGCCAGAACTATTAAACGCTATCCCTGGGTACCTGTCAGATAATGATTAGCCTATTGGGTGATGGTCTTCTCACACCCTGTCTAAATGCTCTACCCTGATTCTGGCTAATGCAGACTGTTTGACAGATCGTAGACAGCACTGTCCCCACAGGTTGGCAGATGGCTATAAATGGCTTCAATAATATGGCCATATGAACACACACACACACACACACACACACACACACACACACACACACACACACACACACACACACTGACTAATGCTAATGTGTCTTTTGCTACACATACTGTACAAAAACAGATCTAAACACATTTATAGACTTTGGCATCATGTGTCCTTTAATACGATTTTACTAAATGAATGTCCTCGCAAAATCCCATTCTGTATCTCCCAGTGAGGTCTCTTAGTCAGATCTGTGCCATCTCCGTCTTTCTCTTCTGTGATCCTGCCATGGGCCAACATAAAACATCTGGGAGTTCACACTATGTGCATGTGTGTGTGTGTGTGTGTGTGTGTGTGTGCTCACCCAGAGAGTGCACTACATTTGCTGACTTTGTGTGTGCATGTTCGTGTGTTTTAGCTTCTCAGCAACCCTGCCAGGCTAAGGGTCCAACATCTGTGAGTTCAGATGTTTTCTAATGATATGCTAATGGTGCTGGAGGGAGACAAGCACAGAGGCTAATGTAGCAGTCACAAACCTCTGCCTCCATCTCTCTATCTCTCGCCCTCCACGCCAGTATGACAGTCTACCCATCCCTGACTCTGTCCTTTATTTTTCCCTTTCAGACTTATTTAGTCGTAGCCGGAAAACATGTAAAAAAAATGTAAAATGTTCATGTTTTCTGCAAAAGAGTAGATGAAAACATTCAACTTTGAGCTTCTATTTACTTTACTTATTTACTTTATTTCATGTTCTGTTTTTAACGGATGCATGCATGTATGTGTATGTGTATGTCTAGTAGTTACACACACGCTCTGTCGGCTTATGTCGGCAGCAGTCTAGAGATCAGGAAGTTAGCATTTTGAAAATACAAAAGAATGCTACAAAACTTATTAATTAAGCTGAAATGATTGGTTAGAAGAAGATTAAGTCTAACTCAAAATCTTGAATGGATGTCTCTGCACTGCCGCCAAATTCCTCCTCTGGGTCACAGGAAGCTTTAACGGCACCACTTCTTCACATTTTAGTCAGGGGAAACACAAAAAGTTGCGGAAATTGTGTTTTTTTTTGTGTATGACATGAAATGCATGACAGAAATTTGGCATTTACACTTCATGGTAAATTAAAATTTACAAAATAAAATGGCAGGCCACGAAAAGAACAGGAATATTCGCCTGGGGCTGTGGACATTGGCGACTGTAGTGAGAGGAGACAGATGATGATGAGAATGGAGAAGATGTGAGAAAGCAGGAGTCTAATGAGCCGGTGAAGGATCCATGAGAAAGTGATGGAGAAATGATGGCTGGAGATGATGAGCGGGAGAACGATGCCTGGCAGAAGACCCATGATGGAGATGAGAGATGATGCCGAAGCTGAGAGTGGAGCGGGGAATCTGGTGAACCCGATGGATGACTCGGCGCTGATCTGAAGAAACTGGCTTTGTCATTTGAGCTGTGAATTCAGCTGTCAGCTGAAATGACAACTGGCAGCAGGAACAGGTAGAGTATCAATCACAAAGCACATTTCTGTCTCAACCTGTCTTGAGCCTGAGAGTGTAGTGGCCTAATTTAACCCAAACCCTACTCATTTGAGTTTGTGTCGAGCTTTTCTGGTATGATCCTTCTTTAGCTCTTGTCCTTGACCTTTGGAACAAAACGTCTGTCTCACCTGATCATTAAACAAAGCAGATAATTGAGTGTCACATGCAGTGGTGTTTCGTAGTTCTCTGCATTAATTTGTCATAAAATGTGATCTGATCTTCATCAAGAGCTTCCCCAAGTGACAGCCAGTGATTTGAAGGGATCATTTGAACTGCCAAGTTAAGATATGCAGGTCTGAGCCACAGCTACAGGAAGCACCTGGTTGAGGTTATTGGTGCCAAGTGTTCAAGCTTAAAGTTCGATCTACCTGAGGCATGCTGTATTATTTCTGAAAAACATGTTATTGATTAAGTATGATTTGTTACTCATAAATACAGCAAAGTGTTGGTACTGTTTTTTTTTTACATTTTTCTTGTAAGAACTTTTGTTTAGACCTACACTTCAAATTATAATTTATTAATTATAATATACTTTATTGAAGCTGCAATCTAGTGCTAGCATGAGACTCAAGTTCAGTCCTGCGCAGCCTTTCCCTCCCTCTGCTTTACTAGGTCCCGCTATACTCTGCACAGTACTTCTGGCATTCATTGTCATGAAATTATAATATATGAGAACTTTTTAATTAAGCAGAAAAAAGGTTACCTGAGGTTAGAAGTGGGAGTCTTGCTTCAAAGGTTTTGGAAGCAAATATTTCAAGTAAAAACCAATAGAAAAAGGCTGCATACTGTAGCTTTTAATTCTTTTGCTGTCACTAAACTAGATTTTTGGTTCTCTATTTAATGAACTTTTCTGCCTTAGCACTTGTTTGTTTGTTTGCTTGTTTGTTTGAGATCTTGGCTCCGACCTTCTCAGCAGTCATTAAAATGAATACTTATTTAAAGAGCAGATGTTAATCAAAATCTGCGCCTACCAAATTTATTACTTTTTCTCTGATCATCTCTGTGTTCCACACCCCCACCTTGCTCCAAAATAACCCGAGGCTTAACCCCAATCATGGCGTACAGCTGTGTGCATGTACTGTACAAGTGAGTGAGGGAGGAATGATTTTTCTGTCATGTGAATGTGCCTGCGGAGAATTGGCCTCAAAGAAATTATTGGATTGTAAGGGGGAGGTGGAGGTCTACATAGAGGCTTTTGTGTCAGCTGGAAATGACTTGTGGTCTGTGTGTGAGTGTGTGTGTGTGTGTGTGTGTGTGTGCAGATCACATAATATGTCATAACCGCATGGTTAGTTACTTGTTATCAATGTCAGTGCTTGTTTATGTTTATGACACTTCTGCATGATTAATGAAAGCACTAACCGCAGCTATGATATGGGTGATGTTTGTGGGCAGAATTAAAAACTATTAACAGTCATTAACATAAACTATACAAGATGCACGTTGAAACAATCTAGAAAGCCTAATGTTCAGACTTTGACGTACACACCAATGACACTGTTGACCTGTACTGTATTAAAATTCATCTCCTCAACCTGCTCTTCAGTACAATCAATCTTTATTGTTTCCAAAGGTTAACACACAGGGCTCTTGAAATGATGAGTAAATATTGCAACAATCCCAAACAAAATCAGTTTTAATGGTAATCATAATGTCATCAGAAGTCCTCATATGGAGTTTATGGTGTCTGGGCTAATATTTCTTCATAATGTTGATAGGTGGAGCCCTGTGGGAATTAATTCAGTGCACAAATGAATATGTGTGATGGTCCCTTCAAGCAACGCTGCCCATAATTTAGGATTTCTAAAAACGTGCATTGTAAGCAAACTGCTGCTTTACAGGGGCCAAATGGCAGCTGAATCCTGATAACTGAAACAGGCAGCGCCACGTACCCCCTTCTCCAATCCTGCTGCACACAGATAAACCACATTTGGAAAGTGCTTATGACTGCTGGGGCAAAACATCCACTAGTTGTGAATATGACCAGGAGTGTAAACATTTGAAGCGATAATGTCACTTAAAAAACAGAGTGAGGGGATGTCTGTTCACATGTCACAACCGTGTAAATACTGGTAAGCAATGTACAATTTAAAAAAGGATCTCATTTTTTTCAGTAATAGATCAGTATGATTGCTTATAACGTGTGAATAAAATTTGAAAAAACAACTTTCTGCATAATTTCATGTCCAATATATCGTTTTTATTTTGCACAGTAATTGTTTTCCCACTTTCACTGCACATCAGCAGAAATAAAAATCTAAATTTCTGGTAAAAAGGTGAATATCCATATGGTTTTAGGCAATTTTCTATATTTTTAATATATTTTAGCATAAATCTTGCATCTTATGTGGTTCAACTTCAACAAAACATACTGCATACAAACGCACGCACGTAAAAGTACAAAGTCTAAGAGAAACATATACTGTATATGTTTGTGGTGTGGCATTGTTGTGTTGGTGATCAAGTATTTTTTAGAAAACAGGTGCTCATGAATATTCAAAAGAAGAGAAATGGCCCGAACGTCAGCTTTTTAACCTAATACACAAACCATATATCCATGCACAAGTGTTAGGAGGTTGGAGCTGTTTTTAGTGTATATGAGGATGCGGAAATGTGAACAAGCTATGTCTGCTTATGCCACTGCGTGTGTGTGTGTGAGTGTGCATGTGTTTTCTTGTATCAGTGCTCTCTTCTCTGTCTCTGCATCTTGTCTCTCATCAGTATGCAGAGTCAGCTTCATCATGGGAAGCTCAATTTAGCAGGAATTGTCTGCAACAGTCTTTAAGACTGTAGGCAACTGTACGTTTTTTTTTTTGTTTTGTTTTTTTTTTTGTCCCTGTAATGTAGCAGTTATTCAAATATCTTACGGTAATATACCTCTCTTATGAAGTAACAAAGGATATTAATTGTGTTTGTGACAACCAGGTATGGACCCCCGTAAAAGCAACTCAGCTCAACAATGTGGAACCAGCTGTAGATCAGTTATGGACAGAAAGCAGTTATGTGCAGTGGCGCCCCCAGAAATTTCCCACAGGGGTAACCAGATGGGGCCAGTGAAAATCTTAGGGTGGCACATGAAATCCCTCCTTATGCAGATGTTTCATAACCTGTTTAATGACACTAATATGGCAATGACAACTGAAACATTAGCTAAGAAAAAACTACAGAATCACATTATACTCTGCCTATCTAACAAAAAAGTCACCACCTTGATTTAACTAAGCAAATAGTTAAGAGCCTCCCGCTGGATAATTACTGCATGGATGGTTATGTTTCAGCTGGCAACAAGTTATTTAACTCTAACTGATGCAATGAGGAGCTTCTCATTTCTTAAACAACCATGTAGAAAGACACATTATGTGGTTGTGGAAAAAGATAGTTAATCTGTTTCAGAAGGGTCCAATTATTGGCAGGAATCAAGAAAATAAAACATCCCTATCCCAAAAGATAGATACGGACAGCGGCACTGAGTAGAAAGGACTTGCGGACAAAAAGTCTGTGCAGCTGTTAATTAAAGGTGGAGGATTTTCACAGAACTGAACAGACCATGTGTTAAAAGGAAGGGAGCAATCAATGTAGTGAAAAAATAATAACAGAAATAATATATATAATCACAATCATACTGTAACATTGGTGAGTTATTGGGATTTTAATTGTTGATAAACCTCTGCCTTCATACCCAATTATGCATTAAGAGGAGCGGATCCCCTGATCCAACATGGCCGCTAAGGTGATGCATTGGCACCAATGGACAGAATCTATGTTCAGCAGGCTAGCAAGCTGCTAGCATCAGCCTGCCTCTGTGTTGTAGTTGTAGCAGGCAGAGAGAAGGTGCGGTGGGGCAGTGGGGCAGCAAGCTATTTCCCAGGGATGCCCCCCCCCCACCACCTTTTGTGTGTTGTGTGTGTGTGTTACTATAAATGCACTAATGGGATCGAGCACATTTGTCATTTTCCCTGTGTTGGTGTCATAGAACACAGAAACAGAGTTGTTCCCTTAATCGCCATCAATAATGAAACACATGCCTGTTTTCACTTTAAACAGCAGGAAAACACGTCTGTGGTCCACACGTGCTTTGAAATGTACTGAGGGACACACGGGGAGAGAGAGAGACTGTAGGTTTGTGTGCAAAGTCTCACATTGGAATATTTTATGCATGGCGGTCATGATGCAAATTAAAGGGATTAAATATTAAAGCTCAGTTTTGTATGTACTCTACAAGTTTGTGCAGATGTGTAAAAACTGCCAAGTTGTTTGTCTGTGTGTAGATTTGATGTTGATACACAGAGTCGTAACATAAAGGTGGAAGCATGTTGTGGAAAGGCGTGAATGTAGTTCAGACCTGTGTGTGTGTGTGTGTGTGTGAGAGAGAGAGAGAGAGGTGTCTGCCAGCAACTCAAGATTCTTGAAGAGCACTTTCTTTGTCTCCTTGGCTGTGGTTTAGTTGGAAACCTGTACCTGTCTTTTTTGATCTCTGTGTTTTTGACGTTTTTCCCTCTTTGTCAAGTCCTTTGTCACTTCACCATTTGCCATAAAAGCTTTGTATCCGCATTTCATCTCTTCATATCTGTCACTCGCCTCCTGCTTCTTTGTCTCCTACCCTCCCTCTGACTCTGCCTCTCTTTTTTAGCATTTAAAACAACACTTCCGTACCCGTTCTCTTGCACGCGGCGTCACATAATGACACTTTGTCAAGTCTTTTTCATCTCATATCGACACTACGACTCTAGATGTCCTGTTGCATCAGTGTGAGGGAAATCCAGTGTCCATTGTGTGTTGCGGTGTTATAACCAGGCAGTGTTTGTTGTCTAATCATTGTTATCCTAAAATATTCATTAATGTTCATCCTTTTGGAGAGTTGATCATATTTTATGTGCATAGCTTCTTCTTTTCTAGATATGAGGTAATAGCAGTCCACAGGTGGAGCCCTCTGATCAGGGTCCATTAGCTTGGCTACTCAGCTTTCTCTGTGCACACAAATTTGAATCTATGAGTAAAGCCTTTCAGGACAAGCTTATGTCACATCATAGGGGCTGATCTTACACACTGAGGAGCAGCTTCATCTTTCATCATCCACTAAGAGCCACTCTCATACTTGAGTTTGGACCTAGATCCATCTCTTCAATATATACATTTTTAAATCAATACGTGTTTCTATGCATATTAGAAGTAGGTCTCATCTTTGTACAGTACAGTGGTCCTATACAGCGTTGTGTAGCAGTAAACAAAAGTGTGAGAAGGAGCTACAGAAAATGAATTCTAAACAGTCTTTTAATAAATCATAGAACCATGTCTGATGAAAAAACCTGTTTGGAGAGGACTTTGTTGGTTCACTGGCAAATCTTCATATTAATCAACAGGATCAACAATATACAGAGGAAGACACCAGATGGATGAGGGAAAATATCTTAAAAGAAAAGCCGTGTTTAAACTCCACAAACATGTTATACAGGATAAACATTAGCAACAATGAGCTGCTCTGTATTATCTGGTCACTAGCTGTTTGTGTCGTTGAAACTGAACTTGATGTTTGCTATTTGTCGCATATAAATCATATAAAAGCTACAGTATTTATGAAGCATTGTGTTTGCTAAGCAAACGGTTTCTTCATTTCCACTGTGGTGTGCTCATAAGTCAAAATATGGGATGCAAGGAGGACGGATACAGTTTATTTATAGACCATGGATACATCATATGGTGTTTTGACTAGCGGGGAAAATTCTCACAACAGTGCTATAGTACACGGTGATCAAAGTGTGATCATAACTAATTTTAACCAACGGCCATGCAGATGAAATACGGAGTTTACAGCAGAGTGTTGAGCAAGTCTTTTATGTTTTACTGTCTCCATTCAGATTCATAACAAGAAATAGTGTGGAAAACACTGTCTTAATACCAAAATTTAAAAGATAAGAAAGAACAGATAGAAAATTTAAAGACAGAATATATTTTTTTTATTAGAATGAATAATATTTTATTGTTTGTGCTAATTACAATACAATTTTACACTTATTTTATCAATATCCTTTGATCCCTGAAGGTAATGTCAGATAAGCTGAATTGCAGGACCCTGGCCTGAATGTTCCAGGCAAAGGGGTGAAAATATGAAAATACCCTTCTTGAATAATCTTTTGCCAGGAAGTTATATACCCCTGGCACCCCATAACCGCGTTGGAGTACTTCCACGAAAGCAATACTGCGGCTCTCAGACCCTGTGGCATTGGAAACTATGTGGGGTGCATGCAAAGAAGCAAAAAAACGAAAAAATGCATTTATACTTGGACAGAAATTGTAACATAAAAAGTGGGACTGCACAAAGGAGGTAATCAAAACAAAAGCTGATGTGTCAGGACCTGGTTGTAACAATTAAGCCATCTGCTGTGCCTGTCTAATTTTAAACCATTCAAGACTTTGGATGTGCACTACTGGAGGCGTGGCTCTTCCAACTGCCTGCTGTTATTTGTGCGGTGTTTGATCATGTTGTACTCTTTTCATTATCAGTCAGTGAACTGCTGTGTATTCTGTTAAAACACCAGGGAGTAGAAGCTTTAACTGACACTACTACTCAGCTGAATAAAACATCATATTTATAAAGCATTTTAAAACCGCCACAAATGTATTTCTCTTTTTACTGCCTCCACCTAATGTCACTCTTTCTCTCTCTTGCACTTCCTCTGCTTCCTAGTGTTTCAAACGTAGCAATTGCGAGGAAATATGTGTTAATAAACAGTCAGATATCGTGAATCCCTCAAGAGACGCCATGCACAGTGAAAATGGTAGTTTAGCTCTATCCTTATGTCTAAACACATCTGCCTCTACGCACACATCAACACCCAGCCATGCTTAATTAGTTATTTCCGGAGGTAGTGGGGAGCTGAATGCCAACCATCCGTCAGTGGTCTGCTGTGTGAGATGCCCTCCCTCTCTCTTAACCTCCTCTCATCTCTGCTTTCTTCTCATTTATGTTAAGTCTCTCTGTCGATCTCTCAGGTGCCCTTGCTTGCTCTTTTTCTCTACGCCGTCCCGATGTTCTCATCATTCATCTTCTCTCTCACCCACACCGGCCTTATTTTTTATGCCCCCCCCCTCATCTTCCTCTCTCACTTTTTCTACATATCTCCTCATTTCGCTCACTCTCTGACAGTGAGCAGTGGAAGAAGTCACTAACCTTTCATGACCTTTACCTCCAGTGCATTATGATATATGTGTGTGTTTGTATGGCTATCACTGTGTGGACCAGCATGATTATTTAACCATTGGACTGAGAACATTTTTATAAAGTGAGGACAATAGTGGTCTAGGGAATGCACTATGTCAATGAGTGTCCTCACACTGGCTGTCATACCAAAATGTGTGTGCGTGCAGATTTATTCTGGTAAATAAATAACAAGAATGTTTTGTGTGTTTAGCATTTTCAGCTGTCAGGGATAGGTGCAAAGCTCGGGCACAGTACTGTATATCAAATGTTAAGAAGAGCAGGGAAAAACAAAGAAAAATGACAATTAAAATACAGTAGCTTGATTGTCAGACATATTTGCCTTCTTATTACTACATGGATAAAAGTTTCTACTTCTAAGTCTAGAAATTTAACTGCAAACTGCTTCAGCACTGAAAGTGTCTCACTTACCATCAGTTAAATTTTTTCCCTTAGTAGACTGTGAGTGACAAATTGTAATAGAAAAAAACTTGATTTAATAAGCGAATGCTGATACTTCCATACAGGGCATGAGTCACCAATGAATAGTCATTAAGAACATGAAAATTGTGTGAATCATATACTATGTCTTTCACTGTTACCATTGGTTTGGAAGAATACTGTTTCTCCCACTACAGTCCAGAGATGTTCTACTCTTTAAACCTGATCTGGTGTTGAGTGATGGTCCGGCATCCCAGCCAGACACCTTGTTTCCTCAAGGTACACTGTCAGCACTAGGGCAAATGTAGTGTTTATTTTTTTTAAATCCTCAGGTGCAGCTATTTGGCAATATTCCTTGCACCAAACTGTAATGACTTGTTCGAGCTGGTGCAGTGGTACATTAAATTCTTCTGAAACCCTGACAGGTGCTGTGTGCACATATGGTAAAGTTAGAAAACATGGATATATTGTTTTAAATTTCAGAAAGTCAAAGCCATAGTATTATTTGTTCAATATCTAAATTCAGGCAGATATGTTGAGTTTAAGTACAAGAAGTACAAGTATAAATTAGAGTAAAAACACTGAACTGTGTCTTGTCGAGACAACGATGAGCACAACTGTGCTGGCTTAATCAGTAAATTACTAGCTACCTCACAGTTTCAGCTGCCAGTAACTCAGCCTGACGTTAATTCTTGCCGGTAGTCATACTGATGTGGCATGCTGCCACTCTGTCACTGAATTAAACCATAATACTATTTATTTACAAATCGTGGTTTATCGGCATAGAGGGCTCTAATTTGACAGGTCTGGGAGAGACTGAGTGGATTCTGTAACCACAATGAGCGCACTAGTCCGGGCATTCATCAGCGTGCACTCTGCAAAGACCTTCAAAGGTTTGTGAAACCACTGAATGTGTGGGCTGTTGTAGCTGTTCCAGAACAAGCTGCAATGACTTGTTATGACACTTTGTTACCCTTTTATTTGCACTGAATTTTAATGGTCAAGGGCCATTGACACCCACTTTAATAGAGATGCTTGTTTTCTGAAAATAAAGCAGTTTTTTTTTTTTTTTGGGGGGGTTTGTTTGTGTTTTTTTTTTTAACCAGAAAAGTTGTGAATTTTTAATGAAAACATTTTTTAACAAGGAAAAGCATAGATTTGCATAACAATGAGACAAAAACACCTGTGCCCACTGCCTTTTGTTCTTTATTGTTGAAATATGTCATGCATGCTTTCAATGAAGAAATAAGCACAAAGTCACAGGAACCTACCAAATGCAGCTGCATGTTATAAATGTACTGTTCACCAGCTGCCATTAACTTGCATTGATCTTCACCTTACTTAGAGTAATGTGATGAATCCTCCACTGCAACCTCACAGTGTAACACCATCAATTGATTTGTATCGGCTAATGTTCTTTTTGTCTGTTTCCAATAAGAAACAAGATAGCTGGTGGGGTAATGGAGGGAGAGAGGAATAGAGAGAGAGACAGAAATTAGTGAGAAGGATGGAGAAGGGTATGGCAAATAGGAGTTATTCTTCAACAGAATTAAGGAGTAGGAAACGATTTTGCTTAGCACAGTAGATTGAGTTAGACAAAAGAAAGGCTTTGGGGCAAAAAGGAGGTGAAAAGATAAAGGTGAAGGAAGGATGGCTACAGAGTGAGTGCTGGCGGATATTGATATTAACCTAATGTTGCGCTGAAGGAAATGCAAAAGTGTTGAAAGAGACAGTGAAAGTTGGAGGAATACAGTCAAGGGGATGAGTCACAGGGCACATGGCTAAGGTGGAGAAAAAAAAAAACATAGGAGGCAAAGACGAGGAGTATGGGGAGGGGAGGGAAGCAGGAGGCGATGGGGAGGAGGAGAAGGACATTTAGATTGATGAGTCATCACATGCAGCGGATGTAGAAAGGATGGATGGATGAATAACCAGAAATGAAAGTTGAAGGGGAGGAGGGGTTTTCTTTCAAGTCGGAGTGGTGACAAGTTGACTGCTGGCACAGACACAACATAACACCTCTGACACAAAATATGATGACTTCATGACTTAATACAGTAGATGGATACAACACACAGACAGATAGATGCTATGTCACAATACTTTTCTTTTTTTTTTTTAGTCTATTGACTGTGGGAGGCACAAGGTTAATTGCAAAGGTCAGATGGAGTGGACAGATACATTGACATTATGCACAGTATGAATGTTTGTTATTGAGTATTATTGTATTGTGTTGCAGTGTCAAATTGTTTGTCATAGCATGATGATACAATTAGCACATTTAGAATGTTAATCTTCATATTGTTGTTGGACCCAAATGCAAAACACGGCAGAGGTACACGTACTTCAGCATAGTAAATAGTTTGTGCCAAAAAATGGTTACAAGAAGTGCAATGCTGAGTAAGAGCATTCCCATCATCTGTATAGACTTTTTTAATAGACTGATTTTCAAGGAGTTTGTCAATTAAAATGGCTTCTTGAGTGTGTTTCTTGTTGAGATAACACCAACATGTAAGATGAGTCATAATGGAGGCTTGACCTGATTTTTAGTTGTGATTTACCAGGTTACCCAATTTGTTTTCTTTCAAATTGACAAAACATATGGTCTCCATTCAACAACACAATGCAAAGTCATCTGAGTTCCTACTCTGGCGTCTATGATTGGCTGACACTGTCATCCCAAGAGCTACGCCGCTAATGTGACTCAAATATTCAATTAGATTCCGGCTGGGATTTCTGAATTAAAAATACATTTATTTGCTTTAAAAGCTCAATAATCTTGAATCTTGTGTGTTTTTCTGTCCTTGTTTGCTTTGGTCAGAGTTGTAAGAGTTTTAAAAACAGCAGAGATGTTGGCATACAGGTCAGATAGGCCACGAGCAAACTGGAGCCAGTTGTCACTTGCTATTAGACTTGTTGGTCTCCTCTCTACACGTGCACTGCTGTAATGCAATATTGACTAATATTTAGATCTGATTAATCACATTTTGCACAATGAAATGAGGTAACAGAGTACAAAATTGAAGTGTTATTTGTCAAGAGGCAACCAAATGAAAGGTAAATATTTTCTCTTTAACAACACGATTGTAATGTCAATTTCCACTCTCTATTTATCTTTGTTACCAAGGTGGTGTATTGACTAAATCAATTTCAGCAGTTTCAAGGAACGCCTCAGAGACAATAGGTATAGGTATAGGAATAGGACAATGGGTATATTAATTTAAATATATTAGATACACATATAGAGATTAATGTTACCACAAAAGTTGATCCCTTCACTGAATTCTAATAAAGACTTCAGTCTGTTGGGTTTAATAAAACTTGTTTTTTTTTTTTTTTTTGCATTCTTCTTAATATTATTAAAGCATTAATGTGTCCAAGGTCCATAATCAATTTTCTGTATTTTCAGAGGAAAGGAAAATGTCAGCTGTACAAAATAGGCAATACCAGAGATACAGGGTTTCAACAGGAGGCAAACAACATGCTTTTTTAAGTGCATTAACATGGCATGCTGAGGTTGTGTGTTTGATGGTGTGTAAAAGAAACAGTATCGTGGCTGGATTGTGTAGTGGTAAGATCTCCTCCATGTGCAAGACTGGGGTTGGAATCCTGCCTGTGGCCTACCTCCAGTAGGGGTCTTTAGGTAAGACCTCCTTACGCTTACCCTGCCTTTGTACCCTGTACCCTTGTAAGTCCCTTTGGATAAAATAATTTATTGGAAATGTTTTAGTTGCTTGCTTGATCAATTTCTTGAATCTTTTATTTAACTCCTCAGTACCAGCCTTGAACACATCCTCTCAAGGAAAAACAAAGAGTCAAAATAACAATGAAGTAATAACTGCATGGCATGTTATTAATTAGATACAGTTTCATCCTCTGCACCTACTGATCCAATGGACATCACACAAAAGAATCTCTGGCATTGTAACAGTTAATTGACTTATCTGATTGGTTCACTGCTCAGGCTTATACATAAACATATGAGCCATATGGACAAGCTGCATCTCTCATCACATTTGTGTGCTTTGCATTGTATAGAAACATTTTATTCAGAATATTATTGGTTAACACGGTTTAATGGGGAGTTTATTGCAGTGTATGTAAAGATCCACCCACAATTCCTCATTGGAAGATCTCACGAAACCGTTCCCATGTAAGACTGTACAAGCACAAGTACTTTGCACTGCACTGAACTGCACACACTACATTGCTCTGTTCATGTCTGGTTGTTTGATCCTTAGGATGGACATCTGCTTCTGCCTGACTTCAGTGTCTGCTTGGAGTTGAAATGTACTGGGATATGATGCTTGTTGAGTTTTTCTGATACTCCAGCAAATTAGAATAGGCATTTTTTTCCCCCATTTTTGTTCTTCTCTGTTTGTTTGTGAAGTGTTCCTGCTAATCCAAATCCACCAACACACTGAGGCAGAAGCTGGTCCATCCTAAGGATAAAACACTCCGACACAAATACAGCAATGTAGTGCATGCAGTTCAATGCAGAGAGGAATAAACAGATTTCTATGTTGGAGGAACAAAACAACCACAGGAGAGCCAGCTGCTCAGGACAAGACTCAGCAGTCCATCTGCAGCTGAAAGACAAGGGACATTATGGCCCACATTCCAGCCAGACAAGATTTTTGGTTTGAAATTCAATTCAGTTTTATTTTATTTGTATAGCGCAAAACCACAACAGAAGTCATGTCAAGGCACATTACAGTGTTTAAGGTTTAAGACCTTACAAAATATAACTGTATACAGAATTATATAGAAACCAACACCCAACAACCCCACTTGAGAAGAACTAGGTGACAGTGGAAAGGAAAAACTCCCTTTAGATGAAGAAACCTCCAGCAGAACCAAACTCAGGGTGGGCGGCCATCTGCCTCAACTGGTTGGAGTGAGAGAAAAGTGGAAATGAAAGATGGTTAAGGAAGCCATCTAACTCTAACCCTAAACTAGATCAACCATCACTGGAGAAGGTGGTCTAACAGACCACTTACTTCCCCTTTACAATGTCATCTTTTCCGAAACCATTCAACCATTCACACATGGACTCGTGTAACCCAAATGACACACAATGAACAAAAACCCACAGATGATTTCAAAAAGCCACAAACTGGGTCCACAACGGAGGAACCTGGCATCGCAAGGATCCTTAATCAGTAAATGCATCAATTAAAACAAACACCTCACAGAGAGCTTTGTAGGCCTAAAGGTCAATATCAACATGGTAACAACATAGCAACATAGTGTCCTGCATTGCCTGCGGCAGCTTGGTGTGTCATTTGTGCACATTCTCTAAAATAAATGCTACTATTGCCAACAGCGACTAAATCCCCTGCCAAATAAAATAAGATTCACTGGGTTGAGATGTGACTCCAAAAGCCAAAGCATGTGATTTGATCATTTTCATACTCATCAAACCATTCAGTGACCCCCTGAGCTCTATGGATGCAGGCATTGTCATCCTGGAAGAGATAACTCTAGTCAGAATTAAAATGTTCGATCATAGGATAAAGGTAATGACTCAGGATAAGTTTGTATTGATTTGCAGTGACCCTACTTTGTAATGGGACAAATAGACCCTAACCATCCGGCCAATGCCCCTCGCAGCATAACAGACCCACTGGATCCCCTCACTGTAGGAGTCAAGTAAGAAGAAGTTGCTCTTCTGTTTTTTCTTCCGTAATCCACTAATGCACAAGTATCACAGTGATCAAACGTGCACTATCAACCACAACTGCAAGTCACTTAGCAATTTTCTTCTTGCCATCTTGACCTAAAATCAACTGCGGCATTTTTATACATGTGACAGCATGTTAATTGAATATGTACATCAAACAAAAATTCACAGTGTAGGTTGGGAAAAGTAACACAAATTGCTTGTATGCAGTGTAAAGGCTTCAGAAGGAAATAAACAAATCTTTTTCTAGCAGGTTAACATGAGTGTTAACACATGAATTGCAGATCGTGTGGGAGTGTGGAGCATGGTAATTCCAGTGGGTTTCATGTATTTTTTCTTGCCACTGTGCATATTTTGCTCAGAGCTTCAGTGAAAAGGGCGGTTTTTGCCTGGATCTGTGTGCACTGGTTAATTATTAATATGAGGTAATATATATACAACAGTGCACTAAATGCACTCAAACATCACAGCAGTCACTCGTGTTTAACTTCATGCTTCATCACTGACCGACTCTGTCCATGGTGCTGAAATCCAAGTTCTCAGTGCAGAATCAGAAATTTAGCCAACTGTACACCTTTTAGTTATTTAGTTTGGTTCATAATAATCCATAACACTTTGGGCATTGATAAGTAAAGAGCAAGAAAGAAAAGAATAAGGCACAGTTTGCATTAAAAGCTACAGTATCTACTGTTACCACAGGTAGTAACCATGGGATCGCTTACTTTTCTTGCCACTAAATCTATTGTATAAGACACGGTTTAGTTGGCTGCTTTAAACTCTCAACTTTAAATTAAACTGGGAGGCGCCCCTGTGTGCGTAATGTTCTATTACTGAAGCAGAGCTGGGTCCAAATCTTATTTTAAGAACATGTCTGTAGGAAAGTTATGCAGCAGACTGAGGAAACCGCTTGAAGATAGACAGACCGCATCTTTCACTGGATAAAGCCGTGAAGCACCCCTTTCGTTTTGCCATCTGGAAAAGCGAAACTGTGTTTTCCGCCGAGTAACTTCGCGATCCCAGACCGTCTGTTGGTTTCACAGACCTGCTACCGACGCGACTCTCAGTGGGATACCGCTGTAACATAATGTAGCCTGCTCTAAAATAATTTATTCCACACTATGATCCTATTCCATGACTCATTTTCTTCTTTTCAACTACACATAATACCCCATCCCATTTATGCTTTTTCTGCGTTGCTGAATGATCACGATGTTTCCTGTGACCAGATGTTTTGTGCTCATGAGGTCGTGGCGTTGAAACAGCGACGACTTTAGCGGATCCCCAGGGCGCCAGAAGAGTCTCGCAGCTGTGGGCGGCGTGAGGTTTCCCTTTCTGTCAGCTGGCCTGCATGCTGCCGCCTTGGTGGGACACAGAGAGAGGCTTGGTCGTGGTGGTCTAATGCGTCAAGATGGATTTGGTCTTTAAAGCAATTACTTAGGCACAGGAAGAACCTTTCTGTAAATCTCCTATTCACACTTGAGCCTGCCCCAAAAAAGAGTCAGCACTCATAATTCCCATTTTCATTTACAGCTCTTTCTCTTTTTTTCTCTTTTTTATTTCTTTCATTTATGCAAAACACGAATGATCTCGTTGAGTGGCTGCATAAATCCAGGAGTCATTTCAGGTTAAATGCTGTTAAGCGTAAAGACCAAGAAGTAGTGCGCGCAAACACGCACCCACTCTGGCGCGGCACCCTTTATAAGACGACTGCAGACAGAAAAAGGAAAAGTGGGAGATGGAGAGGAAGAGAGGGTAGAGAGAGAGAGAGAGAGAGAGAGAGAAAAGGGTGTGTGGGAGAGAGAGAGAGAGAGCGAGAGACTGGGCGCGCATGTCCAGTTCCTCCATGCAGACTGTTCTCCCAGCTCGCCAATCATTCCAGCGAGTTTCCCCACTCTTTCTCTCGCCCCGTCTTTGCATGTGCACCGGACATCCAGCTCTATCTTGAGCGGACACTGCGGGGGAAAAGAAACGAACGAACCCACCATGGAGTAGGAATACTGCTGGGACATAGCGGGGAAAAGCCTTTTTTTCCATCTTTCTTCTTTTTCTCTTTTCCTCACGCCTTTTTTTTTTTTTTCCTGCCCCCTGTATCTCGATGTCTCTCAACAGTTTCTGAAGGAACTGAAGGAAATTAAAAAAAAAAAAAATGAGGATTAATATTTTTTCTTGGCACTTTCTCGGGGTGTATTCCGCCCTTTGGGGGCTGGCCACGGGGGCTTTCCCCAGCTCAGTGCAGATAGGTGAGTTGAAGGATTACTGATTTACGCACGGGCTGAATATCAGTGGATTAGAACAGAAGTCACCGAGGAAAGGGGGGGGGGGGGGGGGGGTTGGCTACGCGGGCACTTCAGGCACCAAAACACAAAAATCAACGTCAAACACAACAAATTCACGCAAGGCTGATTTGACCAAACACGCATACTTGTACTGAAACATTTTCTCTCCCGTGCATCTTTTCTCTTGTTTGTCGATTCTATGCTGAGACTCATGCGCACACATAATATGTCACTTTCTTCACTCGAACCATACTTTAACTCTATTTGCGTGTATTTTACCAGCTGTTGTGGGCTCATCAATGTTTCAGGGAGCTTTGTTCCCTTGTAGTCCTCTTCACTGTTTAGACACTGCAGTATTCTCTCTCTCCTTCTCTCTCTCTCTCTCTCTCTCTCTCTCTCTCTCTCTGCCCTTTTCCAGTTACCCTCCTCATGTCAGTGCGGGAGAAGCTTCTCTTTCAGCCCGCCTTATACATATCAGAGATAAAGTTAACTAAATCGAGATCCTCCTGTGTGCTCAGTGCATATGGACCATGCATGTAGGCAATCGCTTCTCTCGCTCTCCCTCCTTTTCTCTCTCTCTCTCTCTCTCTGTCTAGGTTGTACACACGCACACATGCACACACACTTGTGCAGGCATGTGTGTGATAATGAATGCACTGCATCACTCCTTGTGGGGGGCAGCTGGGAGGTCCTATAATGAGATTCGGTTCCTTAACTCAGTCTTCCTACAGCTGCCAATAAACTTAATGCACAGTATTTTTGGCTTGGCACACACACACACACACACACACACACACACATACTTGCACTGACTTTCAAGGATGCATGTGCACATGTACAGTACATAGATAAGAGTCAGAAAAACGTACACATGCTGTGTGCTGTGCAACGACTGCAAATATACATCCATGTACAGCATCTGGCACACTTCTCTCCCACTAAGGTACATACAAATATACATACGTGATTGGTTTCAGCTCCCCACTAGTTCAGCTCAGGAGTTACTGTCATATCTCTGCATTACCCAAGCCTAATATGCAAAATAGACACACATGCATGCATATGTGTGTGTGTGCGTGTGTATGAAAGAGAGAGAGAGATAAAGAGAGAAAGCAAGACCAACACAGATGACAATGTTTGTGAAATTTCTTTGAGAAAAGAGAGAAATAATACATCATTTCTGAGCATATCTAGACTGCTTGTCTATGAATGGATGTGCTCTGAGGTGAAAATCTACCGTAAAACAGAAGCCGAGATTTTCACTTTGCAATGGGTTTGCAGCAATAAATAGGAAACTTAAATCATGCAAATAATGATTATTTGATATTAAATAATAATCCTGTTAATGCAAACTGCACATTACACACACACACACACATAAAATACTCAAGATGTGTTGTCCTTTTGTATCATGTGTGTTTGGTGTCTGACTTTGTGACTGATCTACAAAAGGGGATGATGATATTTCTGAGAGACACAGAAAGAGAAAATGTAGCATGAATTAAATGATACACACAGATGAATAACATGTTGACATCTGCTTTATTCAGTATGACCAAGTTTGCCCCTTGTCACTTGATTCTGCCTCACGCTCTCTTTCTTAATGTACTGTCAAGGCTTCAGCGTCTGCCGGTGTAATCCATCAGTCTGGTTGAGATAAACTTAAGTCACATCAGCTAATCTGAGTTCAGTTTAAACACTGAAGTAATGGGTGCAGATTAAGCATAACAAACTTATTTTACTCAGCAGTTCAATTTAGTTAATGAAAATCTTACAGACGATGGCCCTTATTCATGGAGACAAACAAAACAGTTGGCAATTGCATTTTTCATGTGCCAGGTGATGTTGGGAAACCGACTTTGCTGCTTCAATTTCAGCATTCAATTTTTTATTAGAATATTACTTGCAGCTCTTTGCATGTACTGTGAATGTTACAATATTGATTATGGCTCTGTTTGTGGTTATTCTATCATCTCTGACCGGGCCATGTCCACTCTGAACACTCTGGGTTGTGTTACACATTGACCTTGCAGGTTGTCTTCTTTTTCCGATATTTTTTTTCTCTTCTGCTGAATATAACATCTATTAAGAAGGGTATTTTTCAGGGTGTCTGAGACAGACCAGTATTCTCAGCCAGCTGATTTGAAAAGCCAAGGGAAGCAAGGACTTCTCAACAGTCCTGAACAGGACTTGATCTGACCAACACATACAATAAATAATAATAATGAGGGTCATACATGGGTCAAATTCCCACAAAAAAGACTACAGTTTCTAGCAGTATTTTGCAGCATTCAAACTGGGATTTAACTCTGCCAGGTTTCCCACCCAGTGGCAGCACCACCCAAAAGGGGATTGTCTCTGGAAGAACCTTCTCTCCTATGTTTTACCGAATGCCAAAAGACCAGTAAGTGGCTTTATGGAAGACTTCAACATAAAAAAAGCCATATAGGCAAACTGGCTCTTAAACACAAAGAAGAACCTATCATCATTCACAGGAAGTCATGGAGCATGGAAATCAGTAAAAGGAAAGTGACCAACAAGTCTGTGCTCCAGATTCCATTAACCAATAAGAACCCAGCCCCATGTCTACTGAAAGGAAAATTATGTGGGAATTGAATCAAATCAAATGGACTATTTGGAACAGATTTCTTAAAGTGTTAGTGACACCCAATCAAGAGGAGTAAACTACACCCTAATTACACCTGAATAAAAATACATACTCTACTTGTTAAACTGTCCAGTGCAAAAAGACATCCAGTACTCCAAGATTGAAAAGGCTACAGACAGCCATGAAAACTATAGAAGGACTTGAAGGACTTCATATCAATAGCGCTCTGGATCATATTGGATCACATGCAGGATAGTGGAAAGAGACTGTTGAAGTACAGAGTCATGACAAGGTTGAACAGTTGGCACATCATTGATACAGACACAAAGAATAAAGATGATCAAGCCAGAAGGTCTGGATGAAGAAACTCACAGGGCAGTCCTGATGAAATAAGTCCTTGTTGAGAGAAAAGTTTTCAGAAAGGAACCTGGAAGTCACCCTTGCACCAGTCAGTGTATGACACCCTTTCTGAAACCAATAAACTGCGGACAGACGGAAGAACCACAGCGCGAAGTGGAAAGGAAGGCACGGTGGCCAACGTCCTGTCATGTTGGAACACAGCAGCCACTCTAGGGACAGACATGCCGCTGCTTGATAAAGTGCTTCGGCTCCTGTGAACTGGTTAAAGAGTTCAACTCAACAGAGCCTTGGAGAACAACGGCAGCTCGATGACTGAGGCTGATCTGCCAGCCTTCACACGTGCTGGATTTCTTTCTTTCCTGAGTGTTTTCACATGTTCATTTACTCATTAACTCTGTTTCTAACATTTAATCCCGAGACTGTGCAGTCTCCAGCTCTCTTATTTTCATTCTGTCAGGTGGGTCATATCGGGCGATATTTGTAAAGGTCAACTGACACTTACCTCACTCTCTCTCTCTTTGTGCATGGCTCACACGCCTCTTTTATATAGCGAACACTTTTTGAGCTGGCCTTCCCCCCCTGTTTTCTTTTATATGCTCTCAAACGTATTATTTCTTTGAATGCCTTCCTGACGGCTTAGTTGTCCCTCTTTTCTTCTCCAGTCCACGCTCCCTCTTTGGCTTTCTCTAGTTTCATCAATGAAATGCATAGTGTGGGTATCCGTCAGTGTGTTTGTATTCATGTTAATGTGTGTGTGTGTGTGTGTGTATGTGGGAGAGTGAGGACGTGCCGAAAGACAAATTACCTTTTGTAACAAAGCTAATGAAGATCTTGGCTTTCTTCTCTCTCCCCTCCTCTGTTTTTTTTTCTGCCCTCCCCCTATCTGTCTTTCTGTCCCCATATTACTTTCCTTCTTCCTGTCTCTCACGCTCTCCACCCTACAATGACTCACTTCCTGTACCCTCCATCATATCCTTCTCCTCCTTGCCCTGTCTCTTTGTCCGTCTAGGTGGATTGTTCATTAGGAATACTGATCAGGAGTATACAGCGTTTCGACTAGCTATCTTCCTTCACAACACCAGCCCTAATGCTACAGAAGCTCCCTTTAACCTGGTCCCGCATGTTGACAACATAGAGACTGCCAACAGCTTTGCTGTCACCAACGCATGTAAGTGTATGAACCAGTGACTGAAAATCTGATTCAAGTTTATTCTATCTTTCTATCTCTTTGGGTTTCTCTTCATTATAGTCTCTCCATGTTTGCTTTTTAGTCTATATCTAATCTCTCGCCACTATACTGATGGATAAAGATTGCTTTAATTAGGAACTTAGGTTGTTTGAAAGATCAGGCTGCAAATTTATCATCACAAACGCTCTCACCACAAGGTATCTTGAGGCAATGTCAGCGGTTAATTTTGCTTACAATAAAAAATGATGACCCACACTAGTTTTAATCATACATTTGCTCCTCTATATTTTATCCAAACCTTTTTTCCAGTTAGTATTATCATTCCATTCACAAAAAGGGAAGGTGAAATATTACAGCTTATTACAACTACAAAATTAGTCACGGAACAGTTGCAGACAGTGGTGGAAACGGCTCCTTTTTATTCAGACTCGAGGGGAACGACAGGTATCCGCGTCCTCTGTGATCTTTTAGAGGATGACAGCTAATCTTTCACTACCCCTGTCTGTTCTCTGGGAGTTCAGATGTAATTCTTCACACTCCCTTTTGACCTGGAAGCTTGTAAGAGAGATTTTGGCGATGTCAGTACTGGGAAGTCAGTGTTAACAAAGCTATGTGGGCAGCCAATAGCTGCAACATTTCAGAACTGCTCAGCATGCTAAGGTGCCTATGCGTGTGTGTCTTGAATATATATTTCATATTTTTTCATATGTTTTGACCTGGGGTTCTCTGGTTATAGCACATTTACCTAGTGTTAGTAATTCTTTCTTTTGCCATGTCTACGGCATATTTTAGAATTGACATTTGTATTTTTTGTGTTTTAATCCAGAAGAATAAGGAGAAAGATTACAAATGATCCAGTGCTGTTCATCATTTTAAGAGACATTTATCCTTTTTGACGTTCTCCGTGCACACTCTGGTTATGGTTCTTAAAGAGCTTAAGAAAAATTAGATTTCCGTGGCTACAAAATGTGAAGATGTTCAATGTTTTTCACTTTTGTGTGATCCATGGTGCATATTGAATTCCTCTTAAGGGTATCACATTTCCTTATTAACACAGCCCAGTTGTGCACCCATCTTATTTTTGGGGAAATCGTCGAGTGATTATACTGTAATGTTTTACTTCCTCATCTCATTAAACTTTAACAAATCAACCACTGGGACTGTTAACTAGGAACAGAAAAAATCAATACAATATTATACAACAATGCAGTGCTTCTCCTTATGGTATTATGTCAGTGTGTTTAACAGTGTTCTTTAAATATCTCCAGGTTGTAAATGTAAACTAATACAAGCTGCTCCATTGCCATCCAAGACTACTGAGGATGGTAAAGAAATGGTTCTCAGAAGAATGCTTAGAAGTATGTTAAGTCTTGAGTATCATCTGGCAATTGATTTATGTTGTTTTGCACTAAGTAAAATAAATAAAGACATTTTATATGCCTGGGTGGTATTATTAGACAATTTCACTGTAGCCAAATGCAAGTTATACAGAACCATAAATCAAAACTGTGTAATGCAATTTCAAAGTTTGTTTTTCTCCCAGCCCCTGTATTGTCACCCCACTTGAGCAAAAAGACAACCCACAATAACTGGAAAATTAATAGTCTATCTACCTCCTCCCTCCCACAAATACCATCTTATGCCACATCTATTTATTTTCACTGGTAAATTGTATGAATTTGAGGGTGCCTATTGAATACACATCGGATGATTTTCTTATAATGTCAGGGGAGGGAGGTATGATTATGACTAGACACAATCAGTTCTGAGTGTTCACAATCTGTGTGTGTGCACTGAAGCCAGTCTGACTGCGATATGTCACAATCGACATGGGGGCGCTCACTGTTCTTGTTGGCTCAGTCCTATTTCTACTATATCCTCTTGACCTGCAAGTGTCTCAGTTATAACAAATTCATGCTGTGCAGTCAAGCATTGTTAAAATCCAGAGAACTCTATTTTAAAACTTAGTGGATACCCTCATGTTTCTATAGACATGACATTTGTCAGACTAAATTTAGGGAACATTTGTTTAAAAAAACAGACATTGAGAATATGTTCATTTGACAAAACTGTGCAGTCAGGGTTTGAAGATTTAATTCAGTGTAAGAATCATTGATAATTTTGATATGATCCTTTCAGATTATGTAAAAATGAAGATTTTATCAATACAGCTACGCAAAACAAATCAAGAAAAGGCCAGCAGTGATTTTGTTTATTGTCAACAATTACCAATAGAAGACCAAAACCACAACAAGAAGTATTGTGTGTGGTAAAAACCTTATATCAGGGCCGACCCAGACACATAAAACAAGTGGATGAGTTTTACTCTACTGTCACTCTCCTCCCTCCTCCTGTATTTTGCTTCTCCTCTCCTCTGAATCACCTTTTTGACCCTATACCAGTATGAATTTATATTTACACTGTGTTTATTATGTGTACTAAATGTATTAAGGTTGATTCTAACAGCCTGTTTCAAAACATTTGTTGTTGTAAAATGTAAGGTACATACATATTATCTAGCTAAAGACTAGTTTCTCAAACAGTTCACAGATCAAATCAATACAAGTCATCCAGTGGAAACATGAATGTACATTTTCCTTCATTTCCAAGAACAGCGTCACTGTCCCTGTCAATTCCACCTCCTGACTGAGTTAAATTTGCTAAAAGCCGCTGTATCCTGTTGTTTGGATAAACAGTTGGATAAATAGTTAATTAAGTAAAGTTAACTTTAATTTAAAATAAACTTTGTATTTATGACCCAATTTGAAATATTTATGTCTTCGATTAAAACAACTGTGCTACAGGCTCAGACCTACAGACAGGAGGATGGAAGTCAAAAAGTGCTAAGGGAGAGATTGAGAGTAACTAATGTTGACAATAGGAGATGCGTTCACACTTATTTTACCCTGGAAGATGAAAAACTACAGCAAAGCTGCACTTTTGTAAACAATGTTCATGAGTCACACCTGCCACAGACGCCTGCCTTCCACAAACTAGATTCCAGGTGGGGTTACTGCTGAGTTAGCCAGGTAAGGGCTAAAATAGCATGCAACAACTTATCTGAACATGTTCAGCTATCAAGTGCCTTTCAATTTGTTTTATATAGAAAGGGAAACAGATAGAAGTCACTCTATATGCCTTCAGTATCGTCCACATTTCCTTCTCTCATACTGTAGGTACACAGACGCATTCATACATACATATTCATGCAGGCATTGGGCCATAAGAGGAGGAGTGCTTGGAAAATGAAGCTCCTCCATGTGAAACATCTGCTTTCTCTCCGCAGGCTACACATAACAAGTGTAACCACTTTGCTCTTTTACTTTGTCCCTCTTTCTCTTCCACTATCCATCTCTCTTTCTGTCTCTCTCGCTCTCTTTCTCTCTCTCTCTCTCTCTGTATCTTTCTCCATTTCTGCGCGTCCTCATCTCTGTCACTGTCGTCGTCGTCTCCTCGTCTCCTCAGTTTCTCTTTTCCTCTGTTTCCCTGTTCTCCGTCATGTTTTGCCTTCTCTCTCCCGCCTCCACACAGGCGTGGTGAATGGATCTCTAAATTAATCCCTGACTCTTGCTCCGGGTGGTGAGCAACGCTTCGAATTAGAATAGGGAATTTTGCCTCTGACCTTGGCTAGTTCCTCTCTATTCTAGTATTCAGGAAGCGTGAACAGATCATAAAAATCCCTGGTCCCCATCGTTTTCCCTATTCACTGAGGAATACAACCCATTTTCTTGTCTCAGGGTCACATAGCCACACATCCTCTGCTGCTGTCAATCCTACTTTGTTGTTTCCTGCATGTACATGTATACCAGTGGGTCTACTTTGTACAACAGGTATACATATATCTGGCTGGTTGTGTCTTGCCTTTATGTACAGGTAATTGCCTATACTGTATGTCTCAGCCAGAGAAGTACTGCACCACTGGGTTCACCACTGCATCTCTATTCACTGGCTTATAGAAAATTAATGCACATGGATTACCATGATTGAAAGCTGCAGAATTTGTCTGTGTGTGTCTATGTGTGTGGTAAGATATCTGTCCAGACAGTGTGTGCAGACCTGTGTGTCAGTGATGTGCAGTGGCGTGTGCGAGTGTGGCTGTGTGTAGTGTATGTGTGCTGTGGGAAAAAAAAAAAAAAAAAACCTGCTGAGACAGAGCATGATGAAGATAAACAGAAAGTGATAAGGTGAATTAGGAATAGAGGAGAAATAAATGGAGAAGAAAGGATTTGTGGCGAAGAAATGGTTTTGCCTGGTTTGTTTTTGCCAGAGCTGAGACACACAATGATGTGCTGCCACAGCCGTAAATGCTACTCCTTATCTGTGAGGGTGATACTTTTATTATGATCCATTTCATGTCCAAAACTATACTAAAATAATAAGTTGTGTTATTCTATTCTATAATCTCTGCCCTGCTATAATGATATAATGATGATAACCTGTAGTGTGGTGGTTTGGGTGGGTAATTAATGCACTGATGCATAACCTCATATCTCAAGTAGAGTTAATATAGATTTTAGTGGATCATTCACACATCAATACTGTTTACATTTTATTGACTACTAAAGATTGGATTTACACGCAGGCTGCACCTGATTATTGTTGGAGGCTAACTGCGTTAGGCTAGAATCTCCTTGAAGTGTCAGTCGTCTTTTATCCCTTTGTTCAGAGCTAAGGACGCAGTTAATTAATGCAAAGATGTGATGGCGATCTGGATTAGGTAATGAAAGATAGACCTGCACTCGTGACAAGGCAGATACTCTTATCGTGTCAGTCTTTGCACTGTATTTGCATAAATATGACATTTTAATGAAATATGTAGACTTCAGGTCCACTGTTGGTTACTTGTTTTTAGAAAAAATATCTTCACAACACACCTCAGGCTCTAAGGAGCACATTGATACTGTAGCTGCACACATGGGTGACTATCACCGTGTGAGTCAGTGGTTTAGATTGCATGTGCAAGTACAAGTATGTGTGCTGTAAAAGAAAGAGTAAGCAGGAAGCAGAAATGGCATCACACTGCAGAGGAATTAACAATAGTGTCACTGGGTGTTGTTTTCAGATCTCCTTTATTAAGGTGTCACAGGTGGAATATAAGATCAAGGACAGTTTGTTTGGTCAGGAGTGTGTTTTGATGATCACATCCATCATTGTTACCTTCAGCAAAGAGAGAAATGCCAAAATAAGAGATTCACTGCATGTTAAGTAACTCAATTTCTGTTTTATTCTCTTAAAAGTTTACAGGCGTCAGTGATATCTGAAAACGCAGGTGATGCTTGAGTTATGCTTACATGGCCGTTAAAGCTGATATATAACTCCTCACAACTGTATCTAAAGTAGACACAGCAGCTAAATAGACAGCCCTGGCCTGCGTGTGTTGTGATATTATTTCCTTTATAACTAAATCATGATCACCTTTAAGATACTCACAGCATTATCTCCAATGAAACACTTACTTAGTAATGATGGTGTTAATAGTTGAGCCCAGTGCTACTGGATGTGCGAAGTAGCAGTGCATACTATAACTATAATATGACACATGTTAATATGGTAATTCTTAAAATAAAAATATAATTCATGGACTTCAGGGCCCCCTGCAGCAGCATTAGGTATCACAGTGGTTCTGAGGATTTCATCCTGGTACTTCACAGCAGTCAGGGTACTAGTGGCTGTGACATGGAGGTCTGTGTGACCCTCCATGAATATGTCTCCCTAGACCATCACTGACCCACCACTAAACTGGTCACGCTGGGTCGTCATTCATTCAAAAAAAATACAAGTATTAAAACATTATTATTATATGATGGCGTTTGCTACAAATGGTAGATGTTGTTGCAGTTTGGTTGCATAGGAAGGTTGGGTCTCAACAGTGGCGTGTGTTTTGGGGCATGTTTCAGGAACACTTTTCTTCTCATTAAAGATGCAAAGTGGAAACACGCCCTACCGGTCTACATTCCCCTGTTGACCAAAAAATTACTTTGGTGATTTAGTTGTTAATTGAAAGGGAGTAAAGAGCAGTGATGGTTTTACAGGTACACATGTAAACACGTACAAACACACCTATAAACCTATACTTTTAAAAGAGTTCATCAGTGCTTCACTTTCACTTTACACATTCAAGCTTGAAGGTTTGATTAAGTACATTCCTGGAGCACTTTGCTACGACTCAGTAACACCCACACCCACATAAACACAAACACATATCTTACACAGTCTCTCTCTGTGTGACATATTGATTTGCCAACCTGTGCGTATACTGTAGTTCCAAGTTCTCCACATACAGCGCCTCTCTCTTCCTTTCTCTTGCTCATTTTTTCATTAACTGGCTCAGTCATCTCGTAGATGATTTGAGACACTTAATAATAACACAGAGCCGTCATCTTTATTGGTGACGTTTTGCACGGTCATATTTCTTCTTAATGGCCACAAAGGGGGAAATAGACTGAAATGAAATCTGAAACCCTGGCAGGGCAAGGAGATTTACCTTGGAACAAGCCTGCGTTTATTCATATTACTGAAAGTGCGTGATGAGGCCGATAGCCACCTGAAATGCTTTCCCTGCCATTTAGACTATCATCTAATCATTTTCTAGCACAGAGCTAATAGCATACCAGTAATAAATTAATTTAATTTCAACTTTTCCCATTTATAGCTACCTTTACCACAGCCTTATGCCGTTTGTTAGTCACCATTTAGTAATAACCATTTGGTAAATGTTTAAATTTAGTTGAGTTAGCTCGAGATTCCATTACAGCTGTTTAATTTCATTTGCGAATTGCACCTTAACACCTCATAATCTCTATTAAGAGGTTTAAAGATGTCTCTCATTTCATCTAGTCACTCAATTTGACTGACATCATCACACGGAGTAAGTAACCAAGAATAGATTTGCATTAGCAACATAACTGTATGCACATGCATTTTTGCTCGAATACCTCGCCACAGTCTCAGTTTTTCCTTTTTTCTGATTTCCCTTTAGTCACCAGCGAGTATCCGGTGAGTTCATACGGCATGTGCACGGTGGCTCATGCGTCATTTTATTCCTAGCAGTAATGACCAAACAGCAAGTGATATTATTAGGCCACGCTGCATGTCTCAATGAACCTGCACATTTGCTCCAGGTAATCTGATTTCATTTAGTGGTACAACAAAACAGACTGTTTCTCAGTGTGTCTCAATTTCATTAAAACATCCGCTGCCAGGGAGTAAAGCTGACATCTGACTGCACTAGCAATAGCTGAGGGCTATGGTGCACACAGGCAGCATTAGACTTCATGTTTGCCAACAGTTATGCCAAAGTATCATCTACAAACAGCTATAACCAGTGTTTCTATATTCATTTATTAACTTGTGGTAATGAATCCAAAGATAAATATCAACTGTGTCTGCTGTTCCCTGCAGCTCTACAGGGATTTCTGATGCGTTTCAACTCGTCGTGTTATTTCAGTCTGCAACTGCTGTGGTTCACTGGGACTACAATATAGATCGCCAGGGTTTTTAAAGAACGTCACTAGCATTTCGGGGCTAAACATGTCAGTTGGCAGTATTTTACAATGAGGGGTAGAGACTAATACTGACACTAAAGCTGCACTGAATCTCATCTTAATGAAATTCTTTTTTTTTTTTTTTTTTTTTTGTGGGTCTGCAGTTCCTTCAGGCAAGATGAGACAGAGTGAGACAATCTTATTGCAGGTTTTACAGAATACCAACCCGGAAGCTGGGGAGATGCTGCAGTGTTTTGTCAAAGTGATTTTAAAGCAACAGAAAAAAAAAACAAAAACATTTTAATTAACTTGCTGTTGTCAATCAGAAGCATTCAGATTGCCGTCAGTGCTGTATTCTATTGCCTGGTTGTCAGAGCCTGTAGTGATGAACGGTGGATAATATTGTTAGACCATGCACTGCGTCTTAATGAATAGCTATGTTCCCTTCAGGTACTCTGACTTAACTGGAATAAAAGGCACACTGTGTGTCTTTAACCTGACCCACACCTACAGACTTGTACCCACACCCTAAGTGCCTTAACTGCCTCTGTCTGGCTAATGCTTTTCATTAAGACCCCTGTATTCCCCACTGGGCATGATAGCTGCGCTGTAAACAGCCAAAAATGTCACTTCCCTCTGTGTTTGTTTTTCATGCTCTAGCGTTTTTGGAAGATGAAAAGCGTGAGAAAAGATGACAGCGGATTTTAAGTGTTACGTGTCGCCTTAGCGAAGCACAGTGGTGTTTATACTGAATGGCTGCGGTAATTGTCTGTGACGTCTTTGTGTTGGTCTTCACTCTCTCGGCTTAGCTGCAGTTGTTTTCATGTCCTGATCAAAGTATTTCCCATTTGCAGACTTTCTTCTCTCTTGTTCTTTCATTCCTCTCACTTTGCTTTTTCATGCTTATGAGCACAAACATGCACTCTCACATCATCACAAACACAAACATGCTGTTTTGTGGTTTCATTCTTCTGCATTTCCTCCTTTCTTTATTTCTAACTGCATCAATTTCCCTGATTCAGACGCTGCATTTATCTTTTGGTTTCACCTTTCCATCAAACTCTATTTCTCTCACACCCCACCTCTGTCTGTCATTGCTCCCATTACTCTCAGCTGTTAAGTGGCATGTGGTGTGGCACATTGGCTGCTGAAGAACACGTTGTACCTAAAACTACGTCATCACGTCTCCCCTACTCTAATCTTAGTGTAAAACTGAACCCCAAAACCCCAAAGTATTAACCCTCAAACAGCTGTTTGAAGTGGAAAAGCAGTGGATACACATGTACAGTAGACACACACATACACATAGATGCTAGATTTGTCTAATTAAAGGTGCAGAGTGGTAATAGTTCCATTTTATGCTTTGTGTGCATTTCTACATGCTTGTTAGTGTGTGTGTGTGTGTGTGTGTGTGTGTGTGTGTGTGTGTGTGTGTGTGTGTGTGTGTGTGTGTGTGTGTGTGTGTGTGTGTCTAAAGGTCATGCCTCTCATTTCTAAGTGAGCCTCAGTGAGAAGGACTGAGTGGCAGCTCTCATCAATATTAACTAATGCCCTTCCTTTCATCCACATCATAAATCCATGGGAACAAATGCACACACACACACTTGTGCACGCACGCACACACACACACACACACACACACACACACACACACACACACACACACACACACACACACACACACAAAGGCAACAGTTTGGCCATGAGTTCCAGCTGTGTGTTTATACATATGTAAGTTATTCTACATTGGTCAAAAGATGTTTGCAAATCGAGAACATTAAGACTCTCCCAAACCTCAAAGCCGCTGTCAGGCTTGAACCAATTTATCTCTAATGGCCCATTGGTATTCAGCGAGGGTAATAGATTTCCAGGTAACCAGCAGGTAATTCATCACACTTACAAATAGGAAGAGACAGAGGAGGAAGCAAAAAGGCTATTAAACTGATCAGGGCAAGAGTAGGGCTCATGCAAAGAGAGGGAAAGGCTTTCATGGCAATAGAAGAAAATAACTAATTATGCAGTCTGTGGCAATTATCATGGGAGAAGCAGGGAGAGCAGGCATGCATGAACACATCAGCATAGACACACGCACACACACACACACACACACACACACACACACACACACACGCACACACAGCAGCAGCAAGTAATCTAACCTTTATGTTAGACAGAGGGATGGCTTCTGTGTATGTTTGGATATGTTCTGGGTTATGTGTTTACTGGTCTCAGAGGTCAATTTGTTTCTGATGGCTTTGGTATTTATCTCCTTAAGTTCACTGGTTTACCTGTGTGTGTTCATGCGTCTGTGTGTCAGAGCGTGTGTGTGTGTGTGTGTTTCAGAAGTCACATCATGGGTTTCCCATCACATCCTGGCTTTCCTCTGGCTGAGGTAGTGGAGTGCATCAAATAACGTGCGCGCGCACACGCACACACACACACACACACACACACACACACACACACACACCCACACACAATCGATCCGGCCCTTCAGGCTTTCACAGTGATGGATGGACACTCCCTTGTTTCTATTTTTACCCATGAGCACTCTGTGTGTCTGCCCTCTTATCTTCACAAGTATAGAAACATGATACCAGATCCCTGCATCATAATACAAACCACAAGCTATTCAGTGTGTGTGTGCTGGGAGGACATTTGTGATTGCTGCACTCCTGTGGCTAGTGTGTGTTTTTTCCACCCTGGTAGCAGCACAGCAGGTTTTTCGTGGCCGAGCCAACACCTTTCTTGTCTTTCTAGCCTTCTTTCTCTCTACTTCTGAGGCAGCAGTGTGGCAGAGCTCCCCATGGCACCATTTGCTGCCGCACAAGGAGTTTGCCGAGGAGTTTTTTTCTTCTTCTTCTTCTTCTTCTTCTTCTTCTCTAACCACAGAGAAGCCTGTCAAACCAAAACACAGTGAACAGTGCTGGGAAGCCACACACTACCCTTTTAACCAAGCTGCAGAAGAAGCTCAAGCTTCTTGGATATGCAGTGGTATTTCTTCAGAGTGTGTGAGATAAACAACCCTATAATTAATTCAACCATATGGCAAATAATAATGCAGAAATATCACGATGGGCTTCTAAATAATTCTCTTCACTAAACCTAAAACCTAGGAGCAGACAGATTTAGCTCATAGTTGAAACTCTTTGACATTTTGAGTAGTTGCTTCACCTCTGCCAGCTACAACGTTAAAATGCTGCCTATACTTAAATGCATTACATTAACAAATCAATCAAATATATTATAACCCTGCAAATGATTTGGGTGCTCACTGTTAATGGTGGGTGCCCATGAACCTGTGTGACTGTGAGCAATGACTGTGATTTTAAGGGCTATTGTGAATCAGGAGCAGTAACCAAACGATTCTTCCACTGGCCCATCTATGACACATTTAAGAAGTTTGGGGCAAAAAGACAAATTGTAGTTAATAATCATATTTTTCAAATATTTTTCAAATTAGAAATTAGAATTTCTCCACAGGCAGTAACATTGGCAACACTAATACTCATGGACAGTAGAGCTCTTTACCATTTAATTGACAATTCACCACAATATGTTTCTCCTAATTGTAAAAAAACAAAACAAAAGCAGGTGATTTGAGACCAATTCAAAAGAACGTCTCACACTTAGCATTGAAGAGCAGTCAGATCTGTCAACCTGTGTGTGTCAAACGTGCCTGTGCAATAGTCATAGTCACAAATTTGCTCCTGTGACGACTCCATTAAGGGAGACGTTGAGTTAGGAAATGTAAACTAGCTGAGCATCCATATTACCTCTTGGCAGTGCAGAATGAGTTCAAAACAAGGTCAAAGCCGTCCCATCTGGGGCCGTTTTAGCTGGAGGAGTCACCAGAGGGTGCTTACTAAATGGGATCACCAACTGCCTGAAGGACCCCACTGCTGTTGTTTTTCCCCCCCCCCCCCCCCTCTAATTTTCTGAAGTTAGAGGGCACTGCTCGCTGCTCATTCCACATTTAGCTAATAGTCTATATTGGCTCTGTCAGTATGTGGAATATCCTAAAAATATGTATTATTTATAAAATGTTGCCTTTCCGTCCATGGTGTGTGTCCATCTATCCATCTACAGTGCATACTGCATGCTAAGTGGCTACTGTAAATAGCATTCATTAGCAGCTATTATTGCCAGTTGACTGAGCAGATGGAGGGAAACACTGCACTCTGAAGCCCTTGATTGCTATAGCTGTCAAGGTACAGTTAGTAATTACACATATACAGCTCCCATAGGTAAATGTCAAACTGTGTGTAGGAGTGTGTTGTTTGTTTGTGTGTCACAATAGTGCCTGTTTTCTCCATTACATTTTTGTGATTAGTCTTTTACTTTATTTCTTTCTTTCTTTCTACCTACTTCCCTACTACTACTTGCATTTAGTGCTAATTAGTAACATTATGCATGTGAAATAACACGATGTTACCATTATTATTGTGAGCAGGTGCTGATGCTAGCATTTCACTCAAAGCACCATCATGCTTAAGTACAGCCTCAGAGAGCCACGACCATGGACGAGTCTTTTTTACTTATTTATTTCTGAGAGAGAAGATGAATATGGTATCGGACAGCTTTTGTGTTTGTAAGGCAGTAGGTGAGACTGGAAAGGAAAGATTTGGGTCAGTAATACGTTTGGTGTCTGCTTGAGGATGGAAAGGGAGGTGGTGGAGAGGATGAGAGGGAAGAGAAATGAAGACAAAGGCAATTCTTCGGCTTACCAGGAGATACAATTTAGAGCTTTGCATGTGATAGTACATTGTATAATATGCCATTTAATATACAGGAATCACATCTATAAATAATCACATCACACTTTCTGTGTGTGATAACACATATTGTTGTCTGTGATATGATCTTGAAAATAATGTTTAATTGTCTGCAGTTGCATGAAAGCAACAATGTGTTTCTGAAGACAGAGAAAGTCATGTTATGAACACTCTCACAGACACAGTGCATCAACTATGGATTATTACACATCTTATCAGGGCAGTGTTACAGACTCTGAATCATTGGCACCAGTGCACATGCACTTAACTTCTCTCTCTCTCTCACACATACACGTCATACTCTTTTCACTCATGCTCCCACAGGCTCTGATTGTCACACACACACACACACACTCAGACACACACACTGCCACACGCTCAGGGGGATGTTAGGATGATAGTACAGATGGCATAGTAGAGTAATATTCTCCATATGGGAAGGTAATATCGTCAGAGCAGTCGTCTGGGGAGAAGGCGAGAGAGGGAGAATAGATTTGCAGAGGGAGAGACGCAGAGACTGAGGTTCTGTTGTTCATGGGCAAAAGATCATGCAGGGCTGAATATGCTAATGAAGAAAACTGCTGTTGCTCGTAGTACAGTAGTAAAATTCACATACATATATACATAAGAAAGAGTAGCTCAGTACACTCAAGATATGGCTTGTTACCTTAAACTGAAATACAGCCTTTCTTAATGACTCCGTGTTATTAGAAAGACATTTGTGGAAGAAGAGCTAAGTTTGGATCATGGCTTAGACGTAGAAACCACCCGGCAAACTAGGCCAGCAGCAATATCTTGACCCGAACATGAGCTGCAGCAGGGACAAGGCAAATAGGGTACGACTGATGACTTCCGTTATTGTGGTGACAGGCAGGAATACCGGCAAGAACAGTGGTGCAATCCGGAGCAATTGAAGCAGTTTACAGAATCAGTACCATGGACAGCGCTTGTGACACACAACTCTACTGGGCCATTGGGAGACAAGCGTCAGCCCGATAGGAATCTACATGATTATGTATTTGGAAGTGAATACAGAGTAAGGTTTATTTAAAAGCTCTATCCAGGTGCATATTGCTAATTTACCAAAATGTTTTAATTGGATTTGCATGTGAAACTATTAATTATTACCAGAAACCACTATGTGGTTTAGTTAGTGACTTCCACTTGTAATATTGTACTTGAGTTAGATGCCTCAAACCTAGTCCTGGTCAAGAGCTCTTTCAGTGTTTTAAATCAGACGTATTATCTGAACACGGCTTTGTCTTTAACTGTTATAAGTACCAAGTTCAGGTTCTTGTTTTTTGGGTATAATTTACATTGGAGCCTGTATATCACCCATTTACCAAAACCTGCAAGTAACACAGCTGTTACTTTTGAAAAGTGACTATGATATACTAAGATTTAGCAGCCTTCCACTTCATATGGGATACTTAAAACGATGAGAATGTTATTAGTCTACGTACTGCTAAAAACAACTTCCAGTTTTGTATAAACAACTCGGAAAAAAAAAGAACTGGGGAGTATAGATGATATGCTTTTTAGCAAATCTATTTTTCATGAGAAGACTTCTGCGTGCTAAGTTTCCTGGACTTGAGTGTTTGCCAGCTGTGAACGCCACATACAATCCTGCCAACCAAGAGAAAATGACAGCTGGGAGAAAGAGATACTGGATAGCCACATGTGACACTATCTACACATTAAGCTTTGGAAACATGTCTTTCATCATTAATTGTAACAAATAGAAAAGAATAAAGTATTTTTGTTCAGCAAGATTAGAAGCAGCAAAGTAATCTTTCTATGCGTGTTTGTGTATTCATGTTCATCCATCTGTCCATCTCAGCAGTTGTTTATATCGTGCACATCTCTTTGCACATTCATATTTCACTTTGTGAGAGCAATTATCTGCCCTGTTTGTTAGCGGTTATCATCATGCAAACAGCTTAGCTTCAAGAAAGAGAGAGACCGAGTCAAACACTGCTCCTGAAAGCTTGATGTACAGATAAGGCTTTGAATGTGTGTGTATGTGGTAAATGTGTGTGTGTGTATAGGCCCAGCGGTGTATGTATATATAGCATGGTTACTGCTATAGGGAAATTAGTGTGTCTGACCACTTAACAAATTCTATTACACAGCACCGAAATGCTGCTTGTCTGGTAGAGAATCACCAGTGAATTAAATTAACACTGCCACCTAAATGCAAAAAGATATGAAGCCCGTATAGCAAAATATGCATAAAAGAAGTTGTTATTGCTTGTTTGAGGATGATTTGTTGTATAGAGATAATAAGCTACCTCCTGCTGTAGCTGTATAAAGTAGACTCATAATGACAAAGTCCTTGTAAAGCAGACTTGGCCAACAGCTAGAGGCTTTCTGCTGACATAAAGTATTCTTCTACTAGCCCTCGTCACTGGTTTGGCTCAACTTCCCAAGCCAATTACTTGTAAATTGATTATGTTTACTGAACTTACTGGGCTAAATTATATCTATTTGTGTCTTTCCTTTGCCGAGTGTTTGTTTCACATGCATGTGGCTGAACTTCTAATTGAAAACCGCAGTTTTAACTGCTGCAGTGTCTAAAAACAAAACTTGCTCGAATTGCTTGTTGCACAATTTCTATGTCGAGGAGAAATGCATTTCAGAAAGCATTTCCAACTAGGACACTCTGGTGCTGTGATAAAATTTTTTATTCATTGTATTGAATAGATAAATCCTTGGCATTACATTCGCGACCCGGAGGGGGAAAAAAAAGCATAAATCACAGAAAACACTCAAATAGAAAGGTGTGTATTGTCACTCACGCTGTAAACACAATCTCATAGGTAAACATGCATTTGATCATTCAGCAGCATTTATGTTTTATTCAAAACGGTAAGCTTCTTTAGATCTGTAGGTTATGAGTTATCAATTTTAACTGTGGCAAACTGGAGATGTGCAACACTTAAGAAAAGTGTTTTCCCACCTCGCATTAAGTGTAAGAACACCATTCTTTAATTTGTCCATTAACTTAACTGCTTTTCCTGTTATAATGCTGCAAGGTTTCTGGTGTCAATCCCAGCGGTCACTGGGTAAGAGGCAGCTACACCCTCACAGTCTATCATAGCGCTGACACACAGAGACAGACAACCATACACACATTTAGAGTCTCCAAATAAGAATATCTTTAATATCTTTACTAAAATCGATGACTGTGCCTGAAATTATGCATTGTGCTTATGTTCATAAGACAGCAAACATTGACAAAATTAATAATAGTAGCGCAGAGGCTTTATTGTTTTACATGTTTTAATGGAAAAGTGGACTTCAGCGTTAACATGGTCTTTATTAAATAAGTATGGAAGTTTACAAGTGTGCAACCAAGTGCAGGTCAAGTAATGCTCCTATTTCCACACATGTACCCTCACTTATGCATTCATTGGATGCTTTTTTCGCACAACCTTAGCTTTTCCCTACCACACTTGAACAAGGCATCGTCTGGTCACAGTTCTCTCACTTAAATATACCACTACAAGTGGTTTCACTTTGACATTTAAACATGTTAGCTCAGTCAAGTCACCCCAGCATTTTGACAGTTATATTAATAACTTCAGGTTCCTGGTCTCTTGTTGCTCAAAATGCTTGACTATCATTCTGAAAGTCTAACTCATTGTAATTCTCGGGATGACAGCCTCAGCAAAAGGCTAAAATGTAAATGGAGATATTTTATAAGGGAAAGGGGGTTAAAGAGTACTCAGCCACCATTAGGGACGACCTTTGAAACCAATTCATTATCCTTTAACTGAGAAAGGCCAACATAAATCTGGACTTGCAAACCAAGGACAACCTACCAAATAGATTAGGCTCACAGATTTGCTTCAGATGTCAGTTTAACACCATAAGTAGAAAGCCTACCAGTGACTGAAATATAAAGGTTTCTGCAGGAAATGAGAGAGCCTTTCCTTTGTGTATGGGTTGGTTTAGTGAGACATGGACACAGCTCTTTTAATTACAACTATGCAACTGGGGATTTTGCTCAATTATGACTTTTGTTTGTTGATATGTCAGCACAATACGTATCATTGTTGCTATGAATTTTTTCTAAGGTTACCTTGGCCCTTCTCTAGGGAAGAGGGAAATTTAAAAGTGTACAGTGTTGGCGGATAAGACAGTGTGTTTAGCTTTTAGCAGAGTTCGACTTTTAGCTTAGGGACATGGACTGTTCACTGTACTGCTACCCTGCAGTGTGTCTGTGTAAGGAGACTCCCAGGGGAACTGAAACTGAACTGTAGACACTCACAGGAACAAAGAGAGAGAAAGGTCTCTGTCTCTTCATCTATCCTTCTTTCATTTTCCTTTATCTTGTCTTTTCTTTTTTTTTTTACATTATGTGTGCCTTACTAAACCATTTGAGCTAAATGGTTTTGAAAGTCCAGGACATAAATGCAGCAACAGATACATCTGACAGCTTTGCCTGCGGCAATTTGAAATATTACTGATTACATCATTTCATCAAGCATTAATCAGTCAGAGTGTTGTGTGCAGGTGCACATCAGAATTAAGGCAATCACAGTGTTGGGTAAACAAGTCTAAACAATATCACAACCTCCTCCCACCCATGTTCAGTTTTTCTTTTTATATACTTTAAACTTTAACAGTGATCCATATGTTGCAACAACCTTAAATTCATATATGTGTTTCATAAGCAATAACATGATTGTCATTTGATTTGGTAGCAGCAGTCAGCACCATCAGAAAATCACCATAAACCATTATTTACAGTATAACCAGATACACATTTAAATGTGGCCCATATGATCCAGGGAGGGAAGACAGGGATGCAGCTGCATTCTGATGCTAATCCCGCAGGACATCACAATATGTATTTTTGAGCAGCCATGAATGATTTTATTTTAGCATTTCTGAACAAAATAGTGAAATCAATAATAGTGCTGTTTGAAGGCAGTTTTCCCAATCATGTGATGCATAACTTTCAATTAATTGTTAATGCATGTTAAAATATTAATATAATCTTTAAGCTTGTTTGATGAATATTTCTCCAGCTGGAGATGAGGTACAGTGGCAAAAAAGTATGTGAACCTTTTGGATTAGCATTCATTTGTCATTAAACGTGATTGATTCTGATTTTCATCTAAGTCACAAGTATTAACAAATATAATGTTCCTAAAATAATAACACAAAAATTCAGACCTTTCATGTCTTTGTTGAGAACAACCATAAAAACCACATAGTGCTAGTGGAAAAATATGTTAAACAGTGGTATTGCCAAAATGTTTTGTGGACTGATGAAACTATATTGAACTATTTGAAAAGCACAAACAGCACTACATTCGGTGGATGGTAGAGGAAACATCATTATTTGGGCCTGCTTTTAGCTGCACCAGGACCTGGCCAGTTTGCAGTGATTAGGGAGGAGATTAATTTCAAGTGTAAAAAAAAAAATGCTACAGAAAAATGGGTAAGTGTCTGTACGTCAGGTGAAGGAGTGGAGTGGAGTGTCAGAGCCCAACCCAATAGAGATGCTATGGAACAACTTGAAGAGATTTTTTTATTAATAAATAAATTAGATTAAATTCCAAAAGGTTTGATCAGTCATCACTAAAAACATGCTGTTCACTCATATATATGCTGGTCAAGACAATCTTGATTAATAAGGCTAAAATCAGAAAATAAACTTTGAACAAGACACAGTAGCCACTAAATAGTCTTCTATGACTGAATACAGTGTTATTTTCCTATATGTGTACCAGATAAACGCTGAATTATAGTACCCAACAGCCTTCATGGCACAGTAGGATAGTCATTTACCCCAACTTCTTATCCAGAAGAAGGGACGTGACTTTATTAAACTGTGTTTGACTCTGAAAGCGACAAATCATATAAGGACTTGTATCTTTGAGTATCAAAATGTACAGATGACATGTTTAACTCACTCAAAGTCAGCGATATGTCACTGATCTGTGTGACATGCTACAGCAGGTCCAGGACTGCAGGGTCAGCTATGAAATGATGCTCCAGAGATTCAGTGTCTGCAGGAGCAGTTGGCACATCACTGAAATAGGATAAATACAGACAAATAGGATTTGGTACTCCTAATTAAATTGCTGTCTTTGCTCATTCTAAGAGAGATATGAGGTGCTTAGGGCTTGTGTCCACCAAGCACCTCTTTTTATAGCTAGCAGCAACACTCAGCAGATGCTTGGGTAAAGTGCTAGTCATGGTTCTTACTGTTGCTATGAGACGATATGAGAGTACTGGAAGCACAAACCTCTTTGGGTAAAATTGGTTTTTAACTTTAATCACACTGGCACATTGAGTAAAAATATGCTCAGCTCTTAGCACTTTAAGAAGCGAGCATCTTTTTCATTGCAAGGAGGCTAAGAGGCCAGCGGAGAAGGTTTTAGCTTGACTGTATGCGCAGGCATTCACAGCTGAACAACATACTTCAAACATCTTTCCAATGCCTATTTTTAATTGTCAGACTAGGCTGTGTCAATTGGAGCAGCTAAGTAGGTACAGTAAAAGTAACTGAATGGCTCCACAGCACATGATGTCTTTTGAGCTGACTGCATGACTAACGAATAAAACTATAAACAACACTAAAATAAGGACTTGCTAGAGTTTATAATAGCAGTAAAGTAATACATAAGTCATAACTGATGCTTTTCCCCAGAATTATTTATTATTATTTATCTATTTTTTATTATTAATTATTAGTATTTTTTCACACCTACCTTTTAATCTTGTATTTGCTTTTAATTAGCTGGACAAGCACAGACAACCCTTTTATAGCACTTTTCCACCATAGTAGACAAAGCAATTTACAATTTGCCTCTTGGTCTTCCACCAATAACCGTGGCGCTGCTGTGTAATGCGTGGCCATCAGAAGCAATTTGAGGTTCAGTGTCTTGCTTAAGGACACATCGACATGTGGGCACAAGGAGCCGGAGTTCAAACCACCAATCATACAATCAGTAGGAAACTGGCTCTACCTCCTGCACCACAGACACCCAACATGTAAGATAAAATAAGATGAGTGTGTTCGAATTGAATCGAACCGAATTGGCATAATCCGATCAAAACGTGTCAAACGGAATTGGATTGAATGGTAGGGTGCAGCAAGCTGGAGATGAGCGGCCAGACGATGGAGAGTGAGGGTGAAAAAGACAAGCACGAGAGTGAGATGGATGGACTGAGGGAAGAATGAGGTATAGCGAGGTGAGGAGTGAGACAGCAGGAGGAATGGGTGGTGGGATGTCATTTCCTCTGGTAAATTACTGCTGTGTTTATCTTGTGAGCACACTCAATCACTGTGGACCGACTCATTTGGAAGGGCATACACACCGAGCTGTGTGTCTCTGCTACACACACACACACACACACATCCACACAGAGACAAGGACATATTTTTATTACTTTTTACAACATGTCATCAAGTTGTATTCTCACATTCTTTGTGCTTATAGCAATACAGCAATCAACATTCCCACCCATTTCAAACTCAGTACTTCCCTCTTTACTCATACATGTTATTGTCAAAGATTGTCAGTAGTGCCTTTGGAATTCAGATTGATAAAATGTACCTCATTTTGAAGTCGATGCTTTTAAAACTGTCCTCTGAAGAAAAGCAGCAGCAGCATCTGATTCAACATATGGCCCAGAACAGCATATGATGATGAAGTGACAAATACTTTTAATTATTGTATTGTATAGTAATTAGAACTCCTGTCCATCAGCAGCAAAGGATGAACATGGACTATGTTGTAACCCTATCCACTCTGTTGATATACCCCTTCTACTTTCTCTCAGAGGTTGGACAGGGAGAAGCTTGGGGCGTACATGCACAGTTGAGTCCACAGAACTGAACCGTTTCTTGTTAGAAATAGTTTTTTTTTACATTTTCAGCATTGCTGCCATGTACACACTGTAATATTTAAGCCCTAGTTAGCTTTCTGTGCAATTGTAGCACACAAAACCCCATATGTGAAGCATGTGGTGCAAACTTGCTTTCTGGCCTTTGAGCCCAAGTGTGCGGTTGAACAGATGAGAAAGCCTGAAGGTTTATGCATGACTACAGAACTGCAAGGAAGGAAAAATAAAGACCATCACAAGAGAGGAATGCATTCCAAGTGTTCTGTATCATAGGAAAGTGTTGGTTTTTGCACGTTTCTCTGTGTGATCGTTCCCTTGGAGAAAGATAAAAGCACAGCACTTTCATACAGTATGAGTCTAGCACAGTCAGTGACTTTCTCCTCCCCTCCTCACTTTCTTCTCATCTCCTTCTCCCCCTGTCTGCTGTGATGAATGGTTTTGATATCAAGTGTGTGTGTGTGCGTGTGTGTGTGTGTGTGTGTGCGCTCGTGTGTGTGTGTGCGTGTGGTGTGTGTGTGTGTGTGTGTGTGTTTGTATGAGATGAATGACTGTGTTCGTACTGGACAGGCCCATAGGGCTTTAGCTACTGTTCATAGTGCTTAAAGATGACTTGAGTAAAAAGGCTTTCTGTCACATCTTTTTCTCTATCTTTCTCATCTCTCTCTCTCACACACACACACACGAACACTTGTGCACATACAGATTAGCCCTGTTTAAAGAACTTTTTCCTAGGGGTACATAATGTAGCACTGTGACAGGTGGCATGTAGGTTCCTTCTCTTTTTCTCTCTTATCAAGCTCTTTTAATTTCCCTGCCTCTTTCACTCTCCTGCTATCTTTAATCTCTGCAGCTGCAGACCTCACTGGTGAGACAATGTTTCTGAACATATTGTCTATATTGTAAGTGTATGTGTTTGTGTGTGAATGCATGGTGCTCTGAACCCAGTTTTGCCATGATCCTCTTTTTGCCAGGCTCAGTAATACAAGGAACACAAGTGCAAGGGAAGAGAGGCTACAATTTGAAGTGTTTCTAGATAATCTTACAGATATGACCATTACGAAAATGATGTGTCCTGTAGATGCTGCATTACATCTTTAGTCCGAAGATCCAGCTTGTGGTTAATTACCTGAAATCGTCTGAATATGGTGCGACAGGTGCTTAACATGCAATAGATTGAACCACTTTACTTCACTTGCCCCTCGAGGCATGTAGGAGCTCCACTGGTTATAGGAGGCTCTTTTTGTCATTATGATAGAAAAGCACCAATGGGCCTCAACTCTGTCACGGCGTATGTGATGAGCCAGATGAGTCTGATGTTCTAATGTGCTGAGCTAAGAGATATGAACTTGGGGCACTAATGAGATGTCACTGAAATGTGTTAATTTCCTTATGACTTTACAGAAAAGGAAGGGATACCAAATGCTGTTTGAGCGTACTCATGGCTCATTGGACTGAGATAGTACCAATTACAACCAACATAAATGTTCAGTTGCTTTTGCATGTAATTCCCTCGCTCCCATTTTCTTGTTACATTTTTTTTTTCCATCGTTCACAGTGGATGTTTATGAAATGTCATTTTCACAGTTTTTATACCCTGTTTGGTATTTAGAAAGCACAGGGTCAAAATAATATTAATTCTTCTATAGGCATGTTGTTTGCCAGTAGAATTTACATCATGTTTCAGTCTGAGTCGATCAGTTCCACTGTTCATACAAGCAGGAAATAAAGCAATAGTTTTTAAACCACTTGTTTAAAAGGCTGGAGTCTTTCCTAGTTAATACTGTATTTGAGCAGTTCTCTCTATTACATCAGGCATAGTATAAAGACATTGATAACCAAACATAATAAATAAAAAAGTATAGTGGAGCATTGCGAGCTTAAAGATGAGGGTTTTATAAACTATAGCAGTTTGCTAAAAGTTGAAGAGTTATTGAAATTATAGTTCAGTAAACATGTGCACAGAGAAGTCACCTATGGAAAACAAGTTAAATGTATTGTCAGTAAACGATTAGCAGATTCCTATCATGTTCAACTGCAAGTTAATAGTGGCACCTATTATGCTGATAAACTACCTTAAGAACAGATTAGCTCTTTATAAATCTATATTTTACTGGATAGACCTGCAACTTTATTCAACCATATAAAAATATTTTTAGTTTATTTTATTATACTGCAAACATATAGCCATTATCATAGCAGCAGCAAATATACACATCTCTGAGGACTTGTATTCCTGCACAGTTAATAAATCAATAGAAGAAAACAAGTAGAGAAATAAGTAAATGAGTAGGCATACTGTAGGATACCATGCCAAAGAAAAACAAAATAATGTAAAAGCCGGCTGGAAACTCGATTCGAGACATGTTCAAAACCAGTATTTATACTCTTTTTCAGCCTTACATTTACTTTTGTGAACAATGTGGAAATCATTACATCCCCACCGCCTTTAAAGTTCCATACACTTTGTAACAGTTCTTACTTCAGCTCATCATATCCAGTTGTAAAAAAAATAATTTAATAAAAAATATCAAGTGAGAACTTGCACAGTTGGGTAGTTGACTGCCGGTGATTTCCTCTTTTTTGATGTTTTTTTTTTCTGCTTTCTTATTTGAAAGCAGGAAGTCATAAGTCAGCAACTATTACCATGCAGTATTTACTAATAGCGACATCACCAAAGGCAATAGAGATAACTGCCACCCTCTTGGGTACCTGCCCTCATTTCCCCCAATCAGTGCTCTTAGAAGATGTATTCATGCAGCCTGAGGGATGAGGCCTGGAGGTAATGTAGGTATAGAGGAGGAAGTAAGAAGAGTTGAAAAGAAGTGAAACAGTGGAATCAAAGAGAATAAAGAAGTGACAGTGGAGCGGCGGTTTTACCCAGGAGCCTTTTCTCCTGCTGTCCCCTCACCTCTGACCTCATATTCAGTCTAGTATTTAGTCACAAGTGTCCCCAAGAAAATACTATACTATACTATACTATACTATACTATACTATACTATACTATACTACACTATACTATACTACACTATACTATACTATACTACACTATACTATACTATATTACACTATACTATACTATATTGCACTATACTATACTGTACTATACTATACTATATTACACTATACTATACTGTACTATACTATACTATATTACACTATACTATTCTGTACTATACTATATTACACTATACTATACTGTACTATAGTGTACCATATTACACTATACTATACTGTACTATACTGTATTACACTATACTGTACTATACTATGCTATACTATATTATACTATACTATACTGTACTATACTATATTACACTATACCAAACTGTACTATACTATACTATCCACTCAATGAGCTGTGAGAGCATGTTTAGTTCACTTGCTATGTTGGCCTGTGTGGCAGCTTCTACTCACTTCCTCTTTCTGCCTCTTTACAGACAGATACCATCAGCATTATATTCAATTCCCTCTTTTTTCCTCCTATGTCTACTTTCTCTCAATGTAGAATGAACTTTCTCTTGTCACTGTCACAGCTCCTTGTAGGTCTTGGAAATACTCCCTTCCTGCACTACCTCCTCTCTGTGTCTTCTTCCTTTCCCTTACTGAGAGTAAGTGAAGCCCCCTTTCCTCTCTGCTTGAGGCAGATTTGTGAAGAGGAAAGACAGACAGGCGGAGGAGGCAAACACAGGGCTTGAATGGCCTCATTCACAAGCGTAGCCAACTAAACACACAGATAGAGCACAGCACAGAATACACTATCACTCTCAATAATCACTGTCCTGTTTATGAAGCTGTTGCAGCTCAGTTATCTTATAAACTATGTTCTTGTGGACAGGATTAGATATGAAATCCATAAGGTGGCTGAACTCCCCCCTGCCAGACTATTGATTGTCAAGCTTTATCTTTTATCTTGGAGGACTGGTGTCAATATTAATGCCTCAGCAGCTCAACACTGCATGTTGGAATAGTTCATATTATAAACATATCATATTATATTAGATAGAAGTCAATTAGAGCATATAAATCTAAACCAAGTTTAACTATGTTGATAGCTACTAAAAAAGAACAATAATTAAAAAAGGTTTTAAGTGTCCCCTTTGTTCCTTCTTATTTTTGTCCTATATTTTATATGTCTACGAAAGAACATTGGTTTTTTGGCTTTTAGCTCATGCTTTAAAAGCATCATAGTGAATCAAATATGATCAAGTTTCATAAAATATTATGCTTGACATAGTTCCTTTTGTAATGTCTGATGTTTTACCCGATGTTGTTCCATTTTGCCACAGTCTGTGTTATATTGTAGAGGAACAAATATGAAATCCATACAGCGACTGAGCTCTCTGCCAGATACTATTGATCTCCAGACTTTGTGCTCTGTCTTGTCTCTAAAATGCTCCTCTTTAAATGAGGTGGGACGCCATTGAGTGTATAAAAGTAACGTTTCATCGCCTTGCAAAAATAACTTTTACACTGGTGTGTTTTCTATGCAGTCTGTCACAGTGTTAACTAAAACGTTATCATTGATTAAAGTAGATACAGGAAAAATACTGAACTTTTAAGGGAATGCCGCTAGTGGTTGTCTTAGAACTTAATAAGCGTGTTGTTCCATAGGGTCATATTAAATAATTGTATGTTCTATTTTATCAGCTTCTGTGTTCTCATTATGTTATAACTGTTTTGTTTTTAGGACTGAATGAAGAAATGTACCGTGTTCTGTCTGCGTTATTATTGAACTTTGAGTTGATCTTTTGTCTGTTTTTATAATGCTAGAGTTTTGAGGAGCTGAATGGAGCTATCAAACACTAAAGGACAAATAAGCAGTGTTACCCAGAAAGCATCATCTACCTAGTGAGAGTTATGCTATTGAAATCACTGAGGCATGGAGAGCCTCCTATTCCTCTTCACTGACTTTTCATCAAATTAATGCTGCTCAGACATCTAAGCTGATGCAAAAACATTTAAAATTAAGTTTCTGACTTTAATATCATTACCTTTCTTGTTTCTTCTGACTAAAAAATATTGCTTATTGTTCAGATATGCATTACATCATTGAACGTGACACCAATCCCATGGATTGATGTAAATCATGTAAAATATTTCACTATATATATGTTTAACATGTGAAACGCAGTAGATTCACTCTAATTATACTGCATACCTTGTATAAGCTTAATGTTGGCATTTACCTTTCCTCATCCTCCGTACTGTAGCTAGACCCTGGGCAATGTCAGGAAAGATACACCCTATGGTTTTTAAACAAGTTTGCATTTCTCATTTACTCAGGTGCTTGTTTTATCTCAGCCTTTACCTGCAGATAATGAGAGCTCACCACATTTTTCAGTGGGGTTTAGTGGCTGTCTGGAGAATATCTCTGTAGCTACAGGGTTGTTATTCAGGCTAATGGTTCGGAGGCAACTGCAGCATTAGGACAGAAAGTCTAAAAGTTGTATGTAGAATAGCAACAGTGATATCAGTTGCAGCTTATCTGTAAGCAGTTGTTGTTGCTGTCATGTAAAATACAAACCTGAGGTCGGAAGAGAGACTAGAAAAAAAGAAATAGGAACAGATAGGATAGGATAAATACGAGAGAAAGTGGACACAAACAATACCAGAGACTACGTATCAGCTGCACATGATTGAGAGTGCTTCGCAAATGCAGAAACACAAATGGAATTAAATCAGAGAGAGGCAAGAGTAGCTGCAGATGAAGCTGGTAAGGATCCAGAAGTTGGATAGTGTAGGTTGTGTAGAATAATGCAGATGTAGGAGAAAGAGATTTTTGTTGAGGTCTGCACAGGGAGAGAGAGAAGTTTGATAGACAGATCGAGCAATTAAAACCCTGAGAAAGACAGGAGATTGCACACCAAAAATCGAACATATGGAGGTGCTGAGAGAACAGGCAAGTAGGAGGCAACAAGACATAGAGGTAGAGGAAGTCCCAGGAGACCTATTGCGTCCGATGCTTTTACTGTGGTGATGATGCACCGTGCCTCTGGTCCCCTCCTCATTAAAGCTTTATGAAGCAAGCTTAGCACACATTTTATTACAATGACGCCACTGTCTGGCACATTCCAGCCTTGCGGCATGGTTGGTGGTGGTGATGGAGGTGGAGAGGGTTGCAGAGAAACAAGCCCATCGAGACATACATTAGAAAAAGAAATGTAGAGGAAAGAAAGAAATGAGAGCCAGCTTCAGAAGACATAAGGGAAAAAGGGAGACACAGAAGAGAGAAACAGAGAAACAAAGAGCGGATGAATGACGAATGAGACGTACACGGGGGTTTTCGTTATGTGCTCTGGGCCTGTGCGTGTCAGAGCATATGGTTGAAGATGTCTAGTTGTTTAAAAATACAATGTTTGGGATTATGGCTATCAATATTTCCTTAAGACTCAGGAGGTGGGCAAAAAAATTGCAGACAGTGATGTCAGAAACTGCATCTAGGTCAGTAGTTTTAGTCAAGTTTCGAAAAACTCATCAGTTGGCATGGGAACAGCAGTCAGTTGACATATGAAATGCCTTCTTCTGCTTTTTTTTTTTTTTTCTCTTCCACAAACAGCTGATCCCAAAAACACAAATTCATTTAAATCGAGAGAGGGCTGGCATATGACATGACACTGCTGTCAAAGAAATTCAGTGGTATGTGGATTTAGGTCTTACACAGTGTAAGGATATCATTTTTTCAGACTCATACCTATTTTTCATCAGGAAGCTGCCATCGTAAATGAGTGTCAAGTATGATTTGAAAAGCTGTCTCTGCTTTGCAGCTTGGTGCAGTCCTTCACTCTTTCAGTACCAGGTACCAGTCTGGTGTCTCGGTAACATACAGAATAAACATTAAATAGTTTATGACGCATAGT